>NC_064920.1:610444077-610744077 GCF_023897955.1 Schistocerca gregaria
ATATATTATGTTTATACCTTGTCTTCTGAAATACTTGGGATTTCGTGTGGGAGTTTATTTTTGGATGCCACTGTGTACCATCTTATGACTTCTCTTATATTTTCCTGATAATGCTATGTTGTTTTTATGGCATTGAGGACGGGGTTTTGTGTTGAATTATGTTGGTTCGTTGTTTGTAGCTTTGTGTTAGCTATTATTTTTTGTCTTTTAATTACATCGTTTAGTTGTGACTACATTACTGAGTAATAAATGCAGTTGTTTTAACATATATTGCCATTTCAGAAAGATCCAGCTGCAGGCACAAATACATACACATATACACACACACACACACACACACACACACACACACAGAGAGAGAGAGAGAGAGAGAGAGAGAGAGAGAGAGAACAAAAATGGACAGTCGTTAGCATGGCAATAGCTGCTTCGTCAAGTTTCCAACACGTACGTAAACGAATAAAAAAACAGACGCTAACTGAACAAGTAGTAATGACAGAAATCATACATAGTTCCCCTAAGAAATTTCTGAAGTTACTGCCGGACCAGCTGCGGTGTTCCACAATAGCTAGGTAACCAAATACGAAAAAATCAAACCAAAAGGATCATGACTTGAAAATGCTTGTTTTATACATGACGAAATAGTGGGACCTCTATGATCAGAGGAGCAGAGATGCTGGTTTCGATCGGAAAAACAAATAACCAATGTATTATTAATGTCACAATTACGACGTGAACTGTTTTCTAGCCTGTAAGTACCATACATAAACACCGGACTGCATTATTCCAGATTAAATCTAGTGAAGATACTTTAATGTAAAGGGCGAAAAGTACATGGAACTAAAACAGATATAGACTACAGCAAGTAAAACGTTGAGCAGATTTACGTCACTGTCTGTAGCGCCACGTGTTGACGCGAAACTCTGTCGCCGCCAACTTTTTGCGGCGCTTAGTCAAAAAGATTTTACATTATAAACACACGTGGCGTCTACACGCGAGCACCCAAGTTTTCCAGATAGCTTTCGAGGATAAAAAAGTTTATCAAAACACAGCAATAACGAAGTAACTCCTTCCTAACTCTTTTGAAAATCAGTAACACACTAACTCACTGCTTCTCGGAAACAACAACGTCGCATTTGCTAGAGATAGCGTTCTCTATTGTCAAAATATGACGTATTCGTCTTGCCATCGAGGTATAGGTGAAGAACATGATTTGTCGTAGTTGCAGATCACGTTCCTCGCAGGCTGTCGCACCAGGGATTTCTGTAAGACTAAAACATCATTTCAAGTGTTCGCCTATCATTGTAACAAGCAGACGGTCTACAACAGACATGTGAATTGCTGAGATTCACTTGCCATTGGTTGCCAAGGTGCATGTCAATTTCTGGAATGTTCGAAAAACAGCGACTTGCTGCAGTCCTACAATCCACATCTACATCTACATTTATACTCCGCAAGCCACCCAACGGTGTGTGGCGGAGGGCACTTTACATGCCACTGTCATTACCACTCTTTCCTGTTCCAGTCGCGTATGGTTCGCGGGAAGGACGACTGCCGGAAAGCCTCGGTGCGCACTCGAATCTCTCTAATTTTACATTCGTGATCTCCTCGGGAGGTATAAGTAGGGAGAAGCAATATATTCGATATCTCATCACCGTCCAAGCAAACAATGGAACATCGTCGACACTCTCATGGCCCAGTTCGTACATGTCATGTTATATTTATGCGGTAGCTGTGTCGGCAGCTCGTGGTCGTGCGGTAGCGTTCTCGCTTCCCGCGCCCGGGTTCCTTCTTTGCGGCCCGTTGCGTCGCTAGAATAACTGCCCTCTCCCCTGTTTTCAGTTCACGTACTGTACTTTCCTTACTGCGTCACACGCCCACAGCTCCTCCAGCCTTCATACGTCTAGCGGTCGGCCGTGTCATAACCTTTCGGTTATCTGTGTATTCCTACACCATTGCTTCAACTCTCTACTCACACGACAACAGCTATCATTGTCTCACGGAAGGTATCGTATTACCAGAAGATTATCTCACATAACATAATCTTTGGTTCACAGATCAGAACTGACTTGGAGGTGCATTCACATGTTAATTCCGCTTCATTATCTATACGCACCATGATTTCATTATCTTGCAGGTTTTTTATGTACCTGAACAATTGCTTTGTTTCTCCAATAATTAGTTACGTGTGCAGAAATTTTCATCCAGTTCCTTACACCGGATGTCTACGTCTTCAGTATGACTTCGCACTATCAAAGCTGCATATAGCTACAGAAACAGCTACCGCAAAAAAAGGCTCAAATGGCTCTGAGCACATGGGACTTAACATCTATGGTCATCAGTCCCCTAGAACTACTTAAACCTAACTAACCTAAGGACATCACACAACACCCAGTCATCACGAGGCAGAGAAAAATCCCTGACCCCACCGGGAATCGAACCCGGGGACCCGGACGCGGGAAGCGAGAACGCTACAGCACGACCACGAGCTGCGGACAAACCCACAGATATATGCGAGTTTGACAAAGAGCAGATTGGAAGCCCATGATTACCGCCAAGAGCTGCTGATAAAATTTCTGTGTTTAACAAACAGTTCCAGCCCAAAGACAATTATCGAGTTCATAAAAGCATTTACAACAACATATTAGGCATTATAAAATCATTGGCATCAGATAATAAAATAAAGTACTTAATTCGTCACTGTTAAAATACAAATTATGTTGTCTACCACAATCGGTGCCAGTTAGTGCAGTTTATGATTGACGTTGTAATTTATACAGTAGGGCAGTGCCCTACCGTATTTCATGCCAAAGCAAGACAATATTACAAGCAAAAAAAATTCTCCTGCTGTACGGGAATCATAAGATTTGCGTGCGAGCATTATGGAACGTAAATACGAAGAAACGTGAAAGTCTGGATCGGTCCTGAAGGCGTACTGAGGTGGCCGAGGCGGCAGCAGTCTGCCTGTGGCAGGGCACCAGTGTGGATCGTGCGCAGCCGCTGCGCGTGCAAAGTGTTTGTTTACTTCCACATCGTCGCGATTCTAAGTCAAACAAATACTCTTACGGGAAGAACACTGTTAAGCTCAGCTTCGTGAATGAACACACACGACACAAACCACTGGCCGACGACCATTTCCTACGTGATGGTGTCAAGAACCACGTGACGATCTCATCGGCATATACCTGTCGATCATTAATGTTGGGGTGATTTCCGACGCTGCCAGGAACGAGATTATCTAACGGAGGCGACACAGACAAAATTGTCGACATTCCGACGGCAACATGGGCCTGTGGATGTGGACCATTCAAGACGTTCTTCGAACGATCCGTGTTTTCAAACTGTGTTTCGAGGACCAGGAACTCGAAGTCACCGCTGCGCTAAGCCCGAACGGAAAGTCCGCAATCGTGTAGCCTAAACATGGGCGCAATTTTCCGTGTATCCGGTGCTGAATGGAGTGAGGCAAGTCCAAAAAGATCTCAAACAGCACGTCCCATCATACATTTTTGTGGGCGGCTTCCGAGCAGTGCCAATTTACCTCGAACATGTTCAGGTTGTGGCAAGAAAGGCCTGCAGCACCTCATTTGACACGACGACACGAATACCGAACGAACCACAACCGCCAACTCACATAGCAATGTGGTGACACTGCATGTCCAATCCTAACAAGACTCAGTTCATGACACTCTCTCAGGACCGACACAACCCGGTGCGTCAGAACACCTTACCACAGGCAGTGCGCCCGCGAACATGATTTACAACACCTAAGCTCGAATTTACAAGGATACTTTTTTTTGAAATTACGGGAATTAACTGCGAAGGTCATCAGTCCCTAAGCTTACACACTACTTAACCTAAATTAACCTAAGGAGAAACACATACACCCATGCCCTAGGGAGGACTCGAACCTCCGCCGGGACCAGCCGCGCAGTCCATGACTGCAGCGCCCTAGACCGCTCGGCTAATCCCGCGCGGCTATCAGGACACCCGCGAGTTTCTTATGGAGAATGAAGACCGCATTATACCAGCCGCGGCTTTTGTACCGAAACGACTCTGATGTCTTCCTTCCTCACACATCGATACACACTGCTCGAAGCAAAAATCACCTAAACGGCGCAAGAACCGCCGCAAGATAACAGCATAGGCCACTGAGCCATCTCTTGAGGTCGGAGAGGCGGCGCATAAATCTTTTTCTGCTGCCACGGAGACGCGTTCTCCAGAAGACGACGAGCCGTCGAACAGAGATTGTGAACAAAGACCACGCGCGGATGCTATGAAACATTGCCGAAACGACTGAGCCGACTCGGCCAGCGTCGCCACCTCTAGCTAGTGTTGAAACTAATGGAGCAGATGACGAGGATTTGCCACTTCCACTAGACGCGGATATCAGATATGTTCCTTCGTTAGACCAGCACTAAAATGGGGGATATTCCCTCGACGACTCCTGCGACCCCTATGGGCTCTTACAATCCCCCACAACAACATTCATCAGCTATAAGCGTATCGACAGAACGGATCTCCACCACGCATGCTGAATAGCTACTATCAACACCTTAATATTGGTTCCCACGTTATACTTCAACTGCTTGCGACACACAAAGAGCGTCAGACATCGACATCGACACGCTACAAGAACTGAGGTCAGCAACTTGATTCGGGCCTTAGGGCTTGCAGTTTCTGACGTCACAGTGGCGTAAGGGATGGTCCTGACAGTTGAGGGAACCATCGGACACAGATGAATGTAGGGACTGCTCCCAGTTCTACGCAGAAGATATCACGCCTTTATTTGTCGGACGATACGCTCACATCGTGGACGGTGATTTCAACTGTGTTCTCGAGCGTACAGACAAATACCCACATTTCACCATATTCCCGAAACTTCGTTTCCTCGATCACCGCCTTTTTCTCATCGACACTACATGGTGACCGCCCCGGGCACAAACACATCACGAGCCGACTCGATGGAATATGTTCTCGATGAGGAACGTTGGCCGTCTGTTTTTCGCATCATGACACCTACATCTGTACCAACAACGTAAGTCACCAATCTATATGGGGCAGTGCAGGACCTTAGAAACTCAACGCTGGGCTACTGAGAGACTCCGAATGTCATCAACAGGTCACAGACACGTGGTACACTTCTGTTAAACGCATCATGAGTTACGAAAACACCCTGCAATACTGTGCGACAAATCGGCCATCCGACGCACCTTGAAGCAATATGGTAGAGCCGAAGCCCGGTGGGAGCACCACACAACAGATTTCTACTACATCACTCTACGAGACCTCCTGGACCACACCCTGTCGCCGAACCATTAAAAAGAATCTCAGTGCATGAAGGCAAACATTTTAGCCCCGAACAGGTACCTTGTGGTTCAAATGGTTCAAATGGCTCTAAGCACTATGGGACTTAACAGCTATGGTCATCAGTCATCAGTCCCCTTGAACACTAACCTATGCACAGCACACAACACCCAGCCATCACGAGGCAGAGAAAATCCCTGACCCCGCCGGGAATCGAACCCGGGAACCCGCGCGTGGGAAGCGAGAACGCTACCGCACGACCACAAGATGCGGGCAGGTATCTTCTGGAAGGAGCCCTTATACGAGCACGCAGACAAGACAAGATTAGCGATGAAGAACTTCTGTGCATCGTATCCTTCAAAATGTTCGACGGCGTCGACAGCCTTAATGTCAACATCAGACCTACTTGATGGACGACAGCTGACATCACGAGCTCCCATCACCTAAGCCTTCACAACAAATTACAGACGTCTCTGTCAAGAAGTGCCGTCCTATGCAGACGCTATTGCCGAGATTCCACAGGAGATCCACCGTACACCAAACGCCGAGGCAGCAACACTCCTTACTGCGGAAGTGACCACCGACGATGCCCTTGCAGCTGTCGCCAAAGGATCACTGTATAGGTCTCCAGGGCCTGATGGTTTACAGCTGGAACTTTACTGAACCTTTCAAGATGTTATGTTGCCACCCTGGAGAGACATGTACTGGGAACTTTTGTCCGACCAGCATCCCCGCCACCAACGTTCACGGAAGACTTAGTTACACCGGTCCTGAATCAGGCAGGAGGTACATTGCTTGATATTTACAGATCGATCACGTTGCTAAATTCAAGACTTCAAACTTTTCACACACCTTTTAGCTATGTGACTCAAAAATATGTTGAGAGAAGGTGCGTCCGTGAAGAAACTTCCTTAGGTGGCGATAATAGCACTCAGACTTCCATCAGTCAATATCGAGATATCATCTCTGTGGCAACACACTCCCGACTGCCGGGAGTTTTAATCTCCATCGACTTCAACCGAGTATTTGTCCGGGTCAATCATGCAGTCCTCAACGGTCTTCATGCCTGGTCTATCGTCAACCCTGCGGACTTCTGGACACCTCTCCAAGTACAACACCACACGTTGAGCCGACATCGACACTGTCGTTCCACTTTTGCTAATTATTTACGGAGCAAGATATGAACTTTTCTCGGCGAATTCAATGTTCAAATAACTTACGGGTTTGCTGCCGGGTGACGTCGTCGACCAGCGCTGATATTTCGACAGGAGCACACCCTGCCATACTCAAGGGACAAATGCAAGGAGGAAGAAATGTGCAACGAAATTTAATACCTCGGTTCACAGAGGAGAAACAAGGAACACACATAACAAGTGTCAACACAAACAAAGATAACCAACACCAGAAATATCGATAGTGACTATTAGTCAACAAGTGAGGTAGCACTAATTCTGTCTCTCTGTGTTTTGATGAGAGACAGAGCCGGATTCTAAGCAGTATTTAAACAAAATCCACCATCTCTGTTAATAAGGTTGCTTGATAGTTTGATTTCAACAGCTTCCTTAATAACACTATCCCAATAGCTGGACGTGCAAGCCAGAATATCCGTGTTGTTGTATTCCATAGGATGACCGGTGTCAAGGCAATGTTCTGCAATAGCGGATTCGCTCGGCTGTTGTAAGCGTGTGTGACGCTTATGTTCAATACACCGGTCTTCCACAGTCCTGATTGTCTGACCAATATATGACATTCCACAACTGCAAGGAATACGATAGACTCCAGCCTTACGCAAACCAAGATCATCTGTTACTGACGCCAACAGGGCCTTAATCTTAGAAGGTGGTCGAAGAACACATTTCACATCAAATTTCCGCAAAATACGGCCAATCCTGTTGTAAATGCTTCCTGCGTAAGGCAAGAAGGCCGTAAACTTAGGTGCCACTTCGTTGCTATCGTCACTCACCCGTTGCACAGAAGGCTGATAGCGCAACGCACGTTTGATCTGCCTCTCACTATAACCATTCTGACGAAAGGTGACTTCGAGATGTGATAGCTCAGCTGCCAAACTTTCAGGGTCTGAGATAACGTGGGCCCTGTGAACCAAGGTACGAAGTACTCCTTCACGCTGAGCTGGATGGTGACAACTATCAGCTCGCAGATACAAGTCAGTGTGAGTAGACTTCCTATAAACAGAATGTCCCAACGTACCATCAGTCTTCCTTTTGACCAACACATCAAGGAAGGGAAGGCATCCATTCTTTTCCATCTCCACAGTGAACAGAATATTCGGGTATATTGAATTCAGGTGTTCCAAAAACCGATTTAAATTCTCACTACCATGACGCCAAACAACAACAACAAAAGTATCGTCTACATATCTCAAAAAACGCAGGTTTCAAGGTCGCTGACTCCAATGCACGTTCCTCAAAGTCCTCCATATACAATAGGTGACAACGGGCTTCCCATTGCAACTCCATCAGTCTGTTCGTAGTACTGGCTATTGAATAAAAAGTAAGTGGAAGTCAGCAGATGTCGAAACAAACAATTTGTTAACTCGACACCAAACTTAACCTCAATTAGCTCAACAAACTAGCAAGATGTTTAGTTACACGATATGTCGGAGCACCAATATTAGAAACGATAGGCCTCAACGGGACAGCCTCTTTATGGACATTAGGGAGGCCATATAATCAAGGTGGTACAGCACAGTAAGAATTACGACTCTTCATACCCTCCTGTGACAAAGAAATTATCTTCAGGAGGTTATTTGTCTTTCTCTCAACACTCTTAGTAGGGTAATCACCGATTTTGCGATACACCGAGTCAGAAAGTAGACACTGCATCATTTGAATGTAATCTTGCTTGTTCAACGAAACGGTGGCGTTTCCCTTGCCCTCAGGTAAAATAACAATATCAGGATTCATTCTGAGTGAACGTAAAGTAGCCGCCTCAGCTGCTGTAATGTTACACTTGGGTGGACGGGCCCCGGTCAACACACGACAAGCTTCCCTCCTAACCTCTTCCGCAAGGTAGTTCATAAACAGACTGTTCGATAGAAGTAATAAAATCAACGACTGTCAAACTCTTAGGCGTCGGTGCGAAGTTCAAACCTTTTCCCAGCACAGACAAAGCTGCGTCGTCAAACGTTTTCTCCGCGACATTGATCACAGAACGCCGAGAATTAAAATTAGAATTAGGCATTGAGCCAAGGAAACGTTCGAACTTCGCCGAATGACGAGCAGTTACAGATTGAAATTCCCAGTCAGACTGCGACCAAGAGGCACCGTCCACCCAATCCCAAGAAATTCAGAAACATTAGACGCCATCATTAAATGAAGCTGAAATAATTCCTTAGAAACAAAATCTAATTGACGGCGAGTGCAGTGGATCCTTTTTCGAACAAGAGCTAAACCAGCACATTGCTTGATGCGATTGGCGACAGGAGAATTAATATGGTGCACAAACTTACCAAACGTTGTAAATGTGGTTTCATCACTAACAAGATACATCTGAGTATCCTGTGTTAATGTTGATGTACAGAAGTTAATACGATTCTCATAATTTTTCCACGCAACTTTTTTTGGAGGGAGATGTGACAGGGATGGAAGTTACGTCGATGGAGAATGCATAGGTCGCTTGCCAGACTCATGCCACTTCCTCGTACGATTGCGCGCGAACTAAGTGCGAATCAACTGAAAAGGCAGCAATAACATTGATTTCCCCCTGTTTTGCCTTCATATGTTTCCTTGTATTACGCTATATAGGTGTTGCACTACCTCTTTCACGTAACTGGTTGAAGAGGCTGGCTGATAAATATCTGCCGAGATGGTTAATGTCTATTGAGGTATCTTGCCGAACTGCACTCTTCCAACACTCTCCATATACCATGAGCACGTCGGCTTCTTCTGCGCTGGTATATCCCACAGTCCACTCATAGCCTACTACTGGGACTGTCACACACTGAATAGCAAGTCACAATATACTCTAGGAACATAGAAGCACACTGTCAGCAAACATAACAACGTCGTACTGCGACGCGTGCTGGTGCTGTCGACGCCGTGGAGCTGTTACTGCTACAGCTCAGTCGTTGGAGTCGAGACGCGATGCGCGATGATGGATGTCTCCGTTGGTTAACGAGAGACAAGATCTAAAAAAGCTCTTAAGAAATCGTTCCTCGCGTAATGATTAAAGTTTGATTGCGAGTCCGTACAGTTTCCTTATTAATGCGAACTGCGCACTCTGTCTCTTATGGTTTGAAGTCGAATTACACTCCTGGAAATTGAAATAAAAACACCGTGAATTCATTGTCCCAGGAAGGGGAAACTTCATTGACACATTCCTGGGGTCAGATACATCACATGATCACACTGACAGAACCACAGGCACATAGACACAGGCAACAGAGCATGCACAATGTCGGCACTAGTACAGTGTATATCCACCTTTCGCAGCAATGCAGGCTGCTATTCTCCCATGGAGACGATCGTAGAGATGCTGGATGTAGTCCTGTGGAACGGCTTGCCATGCCATTTCCACCTGGCGCCTCAGTTGGACCAGCGTTCGTGCTGGACGTGCAAACCGCGTGAGACGACGCTTCATCCAGTCCCAAACATGCTCAATGGGGGACAGATCAGGAGATCTTGCTGGCCAGGGTAGTTGACTTACACCTTCTAGAGCACGTAGGGTGGCACGGGATACATGCGGACGTGCATTGTCCTGTTGGAATAGCAAGTTCCCTTGCCGGTCTACGAATGGTAGAACGATGGGTTCGATGACGGTTTGGATGTACCGCGCACTATTCAGTGTCCCCTCGACGATCACCAGAGGTGTACAGCCAGTGTAGGAAATCGCTCCCCACACCATGATGCCGGGTGTTGGCCCTGTGTGCCTCGGTCGTATGCAGTCCTGATTGTGGCGCTCACCTGCACGGCGCCAAACACGCATACGACCATCATTAGCACCAAGGCAGAAGCGACTCTCATCGCTGAAGACGACACGTCTCCATTCGTCCCTCCATTCATGCCTGCCGCAACACCACTGGAGGCGGGCTGCACGATGTTGGGGCGTGAGCGGAAGACGGCCTAACGGTGTGCGGGACCGTAGCCCAGCTTCGTGGAGACGGTTGCAAATGGTCCTCGCCGATACCCCAGCAGCAACAGTGTCCCTAATTTGCTGGGAAGTGGCGGTGCGGTCCCCTACGGCACTGCGTAGGATCCTACGGTCTTGGCGTGCATCCGTGCGTCGCTGCGGTCCGGTCCCAGGTCGACGGGCACGTGCACCTTCCGCCGACCACTGGCGACAACATCGATGTACTGTGGAGATCTCACGGCCCACGTGTTGAGCAATTCGGCGGTACGTCCACCCGGCCTCCCGCATGCCCACAATACGCCCTCGCTCAAAGTCCGTCAACTGCACATACGGTTCACGTCCGCGCTGTCGCGGCATGCTACCAGTGTTAAAGACTGCGATGGAGCTCCGTATGCCACGGCAAACTGGCTGACACTGACGGCGGCGGTGCACAAATGCTGCGCAGCTAGCGCCATTCGACGGCGAACACCGCGGTTCCTGGTGTGTCCGCTGTGCCGTGCGTGTGATCATTGCTCGTACAGCCCTCTCGCAGCGTCCGGAGCAAGTATGGTGGGTCTGACACACCGGTGTCAATGTGTTCTTTTTTCCATTTCCGGGAGTGTATATTGTGCCCGGTTAACACTTATGAATCTTCCCTCATGCGCATCGTCCATAAGGAAAAAGTTCAATTGCAGATCGTATTGGTCGTTGCTTGTTCGTTGCTAAGTAAAATTGTTCGCTCTACATGATGCGAGATCCACAGATACTCTATAACAATGTCTTAATTATCTTGCGTCGTAATATTATGTATATCCAAAACTTCATTGTCACAACTAACAGTCCACGAATTTACTACCAAGTTAAATAGTAACTGTTCATTAACTCTTGATGAGCAAATTACCAAGTATTCATAGAATGATGGAGGCGGCACTATGAATTTCTACTTTTGATGAACAATTTTATTGTTCCTTTTCATGAAATACTTTATAAACATCACGTCACACGCACACGGTTAATTAGCACTGACAGTTCAGTTAGTTTCAAGTATCGTGACAATTACGGCAGCTTTAACCCTCGGCGTAATTGTATCTTCTTCATGTATTCATGTCAATGTCTCCTACTCGAGACTAAACGTGTATTATAGTCTTTTAAAACTTTGTCCATTCCTATCTATAAGTTCACTTATATGAATGTTGAGTCAAATATTGCCTACTTCCGTTAATAAAGTCCATCAACTCGGTATACACAGCATACTATCTCGGTTCAAGTCTCTAGTCTGAATATCAGTTCACAAAATCCGTATGTCTACGTCACGCAACAACGACTCTTGAAAGTAAAACAATCTCATAGCGCTATGTTCGCTCAACTGTGGCAAGAGCTGCTCTCGTATGACTTGGTAGCACGATAGCTAGCAAGCGACTTACTTTTTCCGTGAATGAGTATTGTAGACGCACTGAATTTCTTCGTTGCGTTTACAACTCTCTTCCACATAAAAGTTATCTCTGACCGACATTTCTTTGGATTAACTTTCATGGTATTAATTTGCAATTATTACTTAGATGTTTGGCAAAAAAACTAAAGATGGCCTTTCTTTCTTCTTCCTTACTACCAAAACACACTCTGTAATGCTTAATGTTGGTGTTTATCAAGATTTTCTGGTGTTATATCATCGACAAAGTTGTACCTGCCAGGATAACTTTTCCCTACTTTACATGATGATGGTCTTTCGCAATTGGGTTCTGGGGTTCATTAGGATGTTACAGTACCCAGAAAATACGGAGGTTGATTGGCACAACCACGTGTCGATGTGTGAACTTTTCAGAATACGATAAAAAATGGTTCAAATGGCTCTGAGCACTATGGGACTTAACATCTGTGGTCATCAGTCCTCTAGAACTTAGAACTACTTAAACCTAACTAACCTAAGGACATCACACACATCCATGCCCGAGGCAGGATTCGAACCTGCGACCCCAGCAGCAGCGTGGTTCCGGACTAAAGTGCCTAGAACCGATCGGCCACCGCGGCCGGCACCCTTGCATCTGTTAACAAGCTTTCGCGCAAGAGGGAACGGAATACAACACGAAATGTCAAAAACAGATTACGAATCCTGAGTCACTGTTTTCGGCAAACACGATACAACGCGGTACAGTTAGAGCCACAAGGCAAAACTTTGATATTCAGAGGGGGTTATTTTACATGGAGAGAGAACTCTCTTTGAGAAAGTAAGGAAAATGGCGTACAAACAGAAACTGTTTGCTGTCTGAGTTTATAGATAAGAGTGAAATGCATTGGGTCGGTGCATTTAACACTGAATTGCAGCTCAAGCTTTCCTAAACATTAATCGAAAATTATGCAGCTGTGACGGATGACTCTTTGCACTAGTTTCTTACTGCAGTTGAGGAGTAAATTTTGCTCGTCATCAACTGTCTTGCAAACAACGCCAACTATTCCTATCTTGTATCGTTACTGGTGAAGAGAAATGATGTGTTAATGCTAACATAAGGGGAAGAAAGAAATGATTGAGCCCAAAGAAGCAACTCTCTGTACAAAGAAACGCCCGCATCCGCAAAATATAATCTTCTGCATCTGGTGCAACAGCGACGATGTGGTATAAAAAGAATTGCTTTGTTGAAGTGTAATCATCGCTGCTGACATTTATTGTCAGCAACTTAGAGTCAGCAACTGAGACGTCTTGCAGAGGCATTCCAAAAACAACGATCAGGAAGACGGCATGAAGTGATGCTACTCCACGATAGCGCCCTGCCACATTCTGCTCGACTCACAAAAATCAATGTACATGAGTTAATCGCTATACATGAGTATCTTTGGGAAATCATTCCCCTCCTACCTTATTCACCCTCAGATTGTCGCCTTTTCCGCGCTCTGTCGAACAACCTTCAGGAGACTTCCTTTTTGATGAACATGCTTTCCCAACATGGCTCGACGTTACCCCATCGTTGGCAGCCTGTTGTAAATAGTGAAGGAAATTATATTGTTATGGTTAAAGTCTCTGTTATGCGTATCTGCCTTGTTTATTAAACATATGGGAAAACGCTACGCATTTATGCACCAAACTAATAAAATATGATTAATGAAATGTCAAATATACAAACGTTTTTTTGAGAAAATCTGCTTTGTAAGTTGTTAGAGGGCAAAAAATGTTTATTTACCATAAAAATCTGTAACATAACTATGAAAGATTAACCATTTCATTATAACTACCGTGACCCTAAGTAACGACCACGATGGAATCTGTCGGGTATTTTTAATTTTATTCACCATAGTAGATACATTCTGAACTTGTTTAGTTACAAGAAAATTTATTGTACTTTTTTATTTCAACAAATATAAATACAAAGCTTGTACTTACTCAATCCGTTGGCACCTGATGAAATTATCCAATGAATTTATTGTGTTTCTCACATTCGCAGCTGGAACTTTGAGAGCTCCGACAATATTTTCTACCAATTATATTTCTTGTCTTTCGGTACTTGCGCTGTGGATTTCTTGGATTCTAGAAGGATCTATGATATCTGTATTTTTCTATCATTACCACTACATTCTCTTGAGACCCCCTCGTCGCTCAAGCTGCACATGTCAACAACAATAAAGTAAACAATTTAGCAGACGAAAGCTTTATGTACTGCTAGCGCTGAAGCTAAGGGGACCGGGACTTCCGTTAATGATTCGTTAGAAGAGACACAAACAGTGGAAAGCGACTGAACATCAGAGAATGCAAACCGAACATGAGCGAATGCAGTTCGCGTGCATTCGTCAAATGGCTCTGAGCATTATGGGACTCAACTGCTGTGGTCATCAGTCCCCTAGAACTTAGAACTACTTAAACGTAACTAACCTAAGGACATTACACACACCCATGCCCGAGGCAGGATTCGAACCTGCGACCGTAGTAGCAGCGCGGCTCCGGACTGGAGCGCCTAGAACCGCACGGTCACAGCGGCCGGCTGCATTCGTCAGAGAGAATGCTCGTTCGCTTGTGTTCGCTCTGGTGTATAGCCGGTTTTATGGTTATGAGTTGTTGCCGTGTACGTAAACAATCTCGGCGTTGTGTCCCTTCAAATTCAGGAAAGGAATTACAGCTCGATGCTCCACTTCATACAGGATGCGGAGCTTAAATCCGGACAAATCAAACTTTTTTTTTTTTTTTGTAAAGCAAAATTATTAAAAGAAAACGCAATTGAAATTTAAAACCTTTTACGTGTAAGTATCGTCATCTATCAAAAGCAACATTATTCGATGGAACCCTCTTCAGCCACAATGGCCGCCTCCAGTCTTGTCCTGAAGTGATCCCACCACGCACCATTTTAAACAGCGCTGTCCATACTCGCGAATGCTACTACGATGGCGATACGCAGAGATACATTACGGTGACTTGTCTTTTTGCTAAATTTTTCGACTACACTCCAAACACAGTACTCGACAGGGTTCTAACCCGGGCTATTCGGAGGCCGGAATTCCTTGGACCACAACATGTCAACGTTATCAGAGAGCCAGTTTTGGACTAAATGGCTCGTATGAGGTCCTATTCTGCCACCTCACGCATTGTTCGCTCGCTCAAAATTCAATACTGACACCAACTTCCTCAGCGATTGCCCTGGTCCTCCGAAATCAGCGGCTTGGCCACAATAACGTGCTCGAAGAATCAAACTATTTCTAAGACTTCGGTTGTGCTCCGCACTTGTCCGTAACATCCTGGCCATTTTGAGGTTCTGTTTACTAGGTGCCTATCGCTTTCAAGAACGCCAATCGCGACCTCCGGCGGAACTACGATATGGCGGGAAACTTAAACAGAAATTTATCGGGATTTAAGCTTCGCACCGTATATGTGTGCTGCACCATTTTCTTCTGGCTTCTCTAGAGTGTGTTGACAGAGAGAGGGCTGGTAGTTTTGAGTGGTAAAGTTGCTAGAGTATGAATGAATAAGCACCATACTTGTACAAACAATTTTGTTCAGCATAGAATTTCTAGAAAAAAACTCAACATTTAATTAAAAGAATATGCATATGAAATAATTAGGTTAAAAGCTCCTGACAAAACTAGCCCACTGGATCCAGGGAATAGTGATAACAAATAGTCAGCATAACAAATGTCTAGAGCCATAACAGAGGCAGAAAGAAACGCAATCAAAAGGAGCATTACCTCAGTCAAACACCGGCTTAGGTGACTAGAAACATTTACTTATAGAAAAACACAAGAGATGCTAATTATACTTAATTAAATAACAAAATGCTTAATGTGCAAGGATAGCTCTGAAAACAAGGTTACAGCAGAACATAAATAAAAGGTAGGTGTGATTAAATGCTGCTAAACCTATGTTTGCTTTGGCACTTCCTGAATCATCCCAATAACTTAAGCAAAAAAATAATATTTAAAAAAGTGCTCCAGCTGGGGTTTTGAACTAAATACGTTAAACGCTATAGTCAACAGTGAGCAAGCAAACGAAACGAAGATACGGCATGTACTGAAAATTGGGTAACTGTCATCATTCACGATAACATTTAGATGACACTGGTAAAACCCAAGTAAAATATTAACAATGGCAAGCAGAGAAGATAAATTTCAGTGCCAATTTTCAGCTGGGATCCGAAGGGAGCAACAAGATGAACATAAAGTTTTCACCGAATGATTTTCTTGCTATCGCTGTGGGGGAACTGACTCACGTCTTTCGAACTTGGGTGCCAAACTTAATTAACTCAGTATAACTTTTTTCTCAAGGCACTACAAGTTAACAGCCATGCCTGGGAACCTACCGGAAGTATAGAAGGTGACAAGAGGAACCTTTTATCTCGGCGACAACACTGAGCAATGTAGCAACGCGCAACACATAGCCCATCACCGGCGACACTGTAACACATCACTCCAGCACTGACTCGGCGAGATCCGTTTAAAGGCCGCTACACCAACGTCAGCGACTCTACAATGGCTTGAGAAGACCCTATATAAGATATTGTTCTGGGAATTTAAAAGGCACTGTTCACACTCGCCTATGGTAGTGGTGATGATGATGATGATAATGATGATGTCTGGTTTGTGGGACGCTCAACTGCACGATCATCAGCCCCCATACAAAGTCCCAATTTTTACACAGTCCAACTTTACACAGTCCTATCTAGACACTGCAACAAATGATGATGAGCAAATGATGAAGACAACACAAACATTCAGTCCCCGTGCTGAGAAAATCCCCAACTCGGCCGGGAATTCGCCAGTGGTGTCAATGTGAGAGACGCTGTACCTAATATAACAGTCCCAACACTGATTCTCGTTTTTGTTACCCACAGCGATAGCAGACAAGCGACATTCCTGAATACGATGCGGATGAGTGCGAATGCTAACGTTTACATTCATCTGTAACGTAACTGTTACAGTAGGGAGTGCATTTAGTGCCATGAAAACCGACAATAACTAAAAAATGAAACCACGTTTGTCATTATTTAGTTTTCTGGGAAGTATGAAACGCTATTTTGAAGGACATTTTATTTACGATTCTTTTGTAATGTGTAGGCATTTATTGAATGAGGTCGTTTTCCTTAAATAAAAAAAATTGCTAGTATACACAAGACGACCTAATGTTTTGTAAAAGAACGTCGTAGATCTACCCAACAGAGCAAGATCTTGTCCAGTATACTTTCAGCCTAATCATTGAATGTTGAACTTAGAAAATCTGTATGGAAGGTAACAGTTTCATTATTTGACATACTAAGAAAGCCACCACAACTGTAGCTTAAGGGAAAACTACACATACGTGATAATAAATAGTCAAAATTAATAAAACTGTATCCCAGCACAAACGAAACCAATTCCATAATTGTTGCTAAATCTGAACCACAAATGGCAAGAATCTTCTACATATTCGCTTTTGAAGAAAAAAATAATTGCATTCACAAAAATATACGTGTATTAGAAAGTCGAGTGAAGTGTAATAATGAGTGAATCATTAGGCTCACTATTTTTTTTCAGTGTCAAGGAAAGTGCATATGATAATAGCCTCAGACAACAACAACAGTATGTGCTTCTGATGCATGAAATATGTGTTTATATCTTCTTGCTTTCAACAGACTAAGCTGCAGACATACAAATATTCGGAAGTATTTCTTCATGAATAAGTTGTAGCTTAGGTCGCAGAATCGATGTGATTCGCCTGTATTTCACAGTAATTCATGTCTCTTGGTGATTTACCATCGCGTGGAAGGCAAAAATGTAACCCTTATTTCGCTACTTAAGTAGAAAATAATTGAAAACAAATATTATCATTACGACGCATGTGAGTGTATGCTTTCTCACCGCTTGAAGGGCTAGGGTCACTCTGTCACATGGGAACAACTACTTTCGTCTGGAGACCGTCGTGGGTGTTAGACTGTGGCCATATTTCTTGTGGTCGATATTCTCTCATCACACGAACGCGGCACGACCAGGTTCTTTTGTTGTCGTGCAGTAGTTTATCGTCATGAACATGACTGACGAAAAGCTTATTGAATTAGTGCGCAACTACCGTGTGTTGTATGATCTCTCCAGCCCCAAAAACGTAGACACAGAGCTGATAAATAAACTCTGGAATAAAATATGAGTAGAAATAAAAGCAAATGGTAAGTACGTCAATGAATACAACCAGCTAGATAAAAGATTATTGTTTTTAGAGCACTGGCTATAGCTGTAACATTTTCTTTCTATATGTCCCGGCATCAACAGAAATGTACACTGAAGCGCCAAAGAAACTGATACAGGCATGCGTATTCAAAGACTGAGGTATGTAAAGAGATGGAATACCGCCCTAAGGCCTGTATACGACAAGTGTTTGGGGCAGTTGTTAAATCGGTTACTGTTGCAATAATGACAGGTTATCTAGATTTAAGTGAGTCTGAACGTGGTGTTGTAGTCGGCGGACGAGCGATGGGACACAGTATCTCCGAGGTAGCGATGAAATGGGGATTTCCCGTACGACCATTTCACGAGCGTATATTACTCATCATATCAGGAATCTGGAAAATCATCAAATCTCCGACATCGCTGCGTCCGGAAAAAGATCCTGCAAGAACGGAGCCAATGACGACTGAAGATAATCTTTCAGCGTGACGGAAGCGCAACCCTTCTGCTAACTGAGTCAGATTTCAATGCTGGGCCAGCGGCAAGTGTCAGCGTGTGAACCATTCAACGAAGTATCATCGATGTGGGGTTTCGGAGCCGAAGGCCCACTCGTGTACCCTTGATGCCGATACAAAACCTTAGGCCTCGCCTGGGCCCGTCAACAATGACACTGGGCTGTTGACGAGTCTCTTTTCAAATTGTATCAATCGGATGGACGTGTTTGGGTATGGAGACAGCCTCATTTTATTTATTTATTTATTGTTCCGTGGGACCAAATTAAGGAGAAGTCTCCATGTTCATGGAACGAGTCAGTACATGAAATTATAACACGATAGTAGAAACAGATAAAATGAAATACATAAAAAACCATATTCAGGCGACAAGTCGTAAGTTTAAATAAAGAAAATCAACAATGTAACACTAGAATTTGCTTAATTTTTTAGCTCTTCCAGGAGCTCCTCGACAGAATAGAAGGAGTGAGCCATGAGGAAACTCTTCAGTTTGGACTTAAAAGAGTTTGGCCTACTGCTAATATTTTTGAGTTCTAGTGGAAGCTTATTGAAAATGGATGCAGCAGAATACTGCACTCCTTTCTGCACAAGACTCAAGGACGTGCATTCCACATGCTGATTTGATTTTTGCCTAGTATTAACTGAGTGAAAGCTGCAAACTCTTGGGATTAGGCTAATATTGCTAACAACAAACGACATTAAAGAAAATATATACTCTGAGGGCAATGTCAGAATTCTCAGACTATTGAATAGGGGTCGACAAGAGGTTCTCGAACTTACACCACATATAGCTCGAACAGCCCGTTTTTGAGCCAAAAATACCCTTTCTGAATCAGACGAATTACCCCAAAAAATAATACCATACGACATAAGCGTATGAAAAAATGCGAAGTAGACTACTTTTCGTGTTGAAGTGTCACTTATTTGAGATACTGTTCTAATGGTAAATAAAGCTTCATTTAGTTTCTGAACAAGATCCTGGACATCAGCTTTCCACAACAGCTTACTATCTATCCGAACGCCCAGGAACCTGAACTGTTCCGTCTCGCTTATAATATGCCCATTCTGTCTGATCAAAATATCGGTTCGTGTTGAATCGTGCGTTAGAAACTGTAGAAACTGAGTCTTACTGTGATTTAGCATCAAATTATTTTCCACAAGCCACGAACTTATTTCATGAACTACATTATTTGATGCCTTTTCAATATTACACACAAGATCCTTCACTACCAAGCTGGTGTCATCAACAAACAGAAATATTTTTGAATCACCTGTAATACTAGAAGACTTACCATTTCGTGGAGGTATGTGCCGTCTGTGCAACTAAATGAAGGCAGTTTGTTTGTTGCCATACGCGTTTCGCTTCATTTATTTGGGAAGCATCATCAGTGGCCTGAAATACATGTTTCTTTTTATATATACACTAAGCGTAATATCTGCTAGATATAATAAGTTGATATATTACATTTTGTCGGGTTTTTTAGGTTAGAAGCAACTTTTGTAGCACAAGTTCCGTAAAATGATGTATCTTTCGTTTTACTTACGATTTCCAGCACTGCTAACACATATATGTGTTTCTGGAGATGTATTTGTTGGTCTTCATGCTCCACTTAGCCGAATCAGGTGTTGTTTAGCCACTTGTCACATCACATTTCACTTTCACTGCCATTTGGCGATCAACATATGTGTGTTTGCAGTGTGTAGTGTTGCCAACTGTTGTTATGTGTTTGTCTTTTGTTTCTGTTGTGTTTTGTGGTTTTCATTTGTTGTATGTCTGTCTGTGTGTGTGTGTGTGTGTGTGTGTGTGTGTGTGTGTGTGTGTGTGTGTGTGTGCAATCTTTTTTTTTCTGTGGGTTCATGTGTTTGTCTGTGAGTATGTGTGTGTGTATGGGGGGGGGGGGGGGTTAGGAGGGAGAGAGAGAGAGAGAGAGAGAGAGAGAGAGAAGAGGGGAAGGATATTCATTACTTATTTATCCTGGTTGCACTTCAGTTTGTTGTTGTTTTGTTGGCTAGCATGATCAGCGAGTTATTGTTTATATGAATTTGGTCATTGAGTACCTTCTTTTCCATTGCAATGGCTCTTTGTATGTGGAAGTTTTCTTGCAATGTCAGGAGGTTTTTGTTGTGATTATTCACTCTGATAACTGTCATTTCACATTCCATGTTGGATGGTTCATGTCCATGTTTTATCAGGTGTTCGGCAAATGTAGAATGACTGTTCTCATATTTCCAACTTCTTATATGTTCTTTATACCTAGTTTTAAAGTTCCTGCTTGTCATCCCCAGATATACTGCTTTACATTCTTGGCACTCTAGCTGGTATATACCTGCTCCTTGGTATTTGTCTGGTTTTTCTGTTGTTTGTAAATGTGATTGGAGTGTGTTTCTTGTTCTGTAAGCTATTTGTAATCCCTGTTTCTTTAATATATTTGCTATCTTGTGTGTTGTTTTGTGTTTGTATGTGAGAGTATACAATTTTTTTCTGTTATTCATGTCATGGGTGTTATTGTTTTGTGTTTCTGTGTGTGCTGTAGTGTATGTGGGGTTCTGTAATCTCTGCTTGTTTTCATTTTTCTTTAGTTGTGTTTTAATTTTTTCATTGAGTTTTTGTACTATATGGGTGCTGTGACCATTGTTAGTGGCTATCAGTTGTATTGTTTGTAACTCTTTTTCATAATTTTCTTTGCTGAGTGGGATGTTATTTAGCCTGTGTAACATGTGTCGTAGGGCCGCTAATTTTTGATTTTGTGGGTGGTTGGATGAAGCATGTATGATTATGTCTGTGGCTGTAGGCTTTCTGAAGATGTCAAATGTGTGTTTATTGTTCTCTCTCTTTATTGTTATATCCAAGAAATGTATTTGCTTTTGTGTTTCTTTTTCCATGGTAAATTGAATATTTTTATGTATGTTGTTTATATCTGTATGAAGTTTATCAATTTTCTCTGTTGGTTCATCTACCATACAGATTATGTCATCTACGTATCTGTACCAGTAAACAATTTTGTATCCTTTCTTTCTGATGACTGTATCGAAGATTGTGTTTTCTATGTAGTTGCTGAATATGTTTGCTAGTGTTCCTGAAATTGGGGATCCCATTGGGAGCCCATCTTCTTGTAAGTAAAATTCCTTTTCAAATTGGAAGTAATTTTGGGATGTGATTACTTTGAGGGTTTTTGTTATTTCATTAATATTGTCTACAGGTAGTTTGCTGTGTGTTAGTAAGTTTTCTTCAATTAGTTTTATTGTGTCTGCAGTGGGTATTGAGGTGTACATGTTCTCTATGTCAAAAGAGATGAGTGATGCTGATTGTGGGATGTGTAAGTCTTTTATATGTGTTATGAGTTCATTTGTGTTTTTCACTGTTCTGCTGTTTTTCATTTCATAGTGTTGCATTATGATTTTGTTCATGTGTTTTGCCACATGGTATGATGGTGCCTTCATGAAATTAATAACAGGCCTCAATGGAATGTGGGGTTTGTGGACCTTGGGTTGGCTTCTGAGTGTTGGTGCTTTTGGGTTCTTCTGTGTGATATGTTGTTTTTGTTTATCTGTAAGTATGTGTCTGATCTCTCTGAGGTTGTTTTTTATGTATGCCTGGAAGCGTGCTGTTGGATCAGATTTTAGTTTTGTGATCTTGTTAGAAGAGATGAAATCCATAGTTTTTTCTATATATTGTTCATTATTGATCAGTACTGTGCTATTCCCTTTGTCAGCTCTTGTGACTATGATGTTGTTAGCTTGCAGTTTTTCTTTTAATTTCTTAGTGGTGTTTTTTTCTGTTTGAAGTTTACTGTTTTGCTCTTTCTTTGATATGGTGATTATGTTATTTATTTCTTTCTTCACTAGTTCTCGTGTTAGTCCAATATTTATAGTGTTATTTTTATTTTTCTCTCCCTGTGTCAGGATGCTTTCTGTTTCTACAATCAGATTTTCTATGTAGTGGTTATCTATTTTTGTGCTGATGTTGTGTTTGAGTCCTTTCTCTAATAGCTGTGTTTCTTTCTCAGTTAATTCTGTGTCTGTGAGATTTATTAATTTTGGGTGAAATTTGTGCTGATGGGTGTGTTGCACTTTGTCATACTTTCCTCTATGGTTATTTTTACTAGTGAGTGTTTTGATTTTTCGTTCATGTATGTTGTGTGTGTATTGCAGTGTTCTTGCTGTGATGTGTTCAATTTTTTGTATTATGTTGATCATCACTGTTGGGTTGTTAATAAAAGCTGATAACTCAAGATGTAAATCATATAACATCCTATTGAGCATGAGTTTCTTAGTGTAAAGCGATTTGATTTCATTTTCTAACCAAGTCTTTTCTGCAAATGATTTCGTTTTTTGTGCTACAAAAGAGTTGTTTCTGACCTTTACATTAATATAGCTCGGAATTACATTATTTATTTTACAGGTTTGATTGTATTTATTGTGTTGGATGGTCTTTTGGAGTCTGAGATGGATATTCTTGAAACTGTTGTATAATTTGACGGGAAATGCCTGACATGGCAGTATTATCGTCATTTTTACTGTTTTCCGTCTTATCCTTTAGTTGCTTTAAATTCGTGGAGGTATGTGCCGTCTATGCAACTAAATGAAGGCAGTTTGTTTGTTGCCATACGCGTTTCGCTTCATTTATTTGGGAAGCATCATCAGTGGCCTGAAATACATGTTTCTTTTTATATATACACTAAGCGTATTATCTGCTAGATATAATAAGTTGATATATTACATTTTGTCGGGTTTTTTAGGTTAGAAGCAACTTTTGTAGCACAAGTTCTGTAAAATGATGTATCTTTCGTTTTACTTACGATTTCCAGCACTGCTAACACATATATGTGTTTCTGGAGATGTATTTGTTGGTCTTCATGCTCCACTTAGCCGAATCAGGTGTTGTTTAGCCACTTGTCACATCACATTTCACTTTCACTGCCATTTGGCGATCAACATATGTGTGTTTGCAGTGTGTAGTGTTGCCAACTGTTGTTATGTGTTTGTCTTTTGTTTCTGTTGTGTTTTGTGGTTTTCATTTGTTGTATGTCTGTGTGTGTGTGTGTGTGTGTGTGTGTGTGTGTGTGTGTGTGTGTGCGCAATCTTTTTTTTTTTCTGTGGGTTCATGTGTTTGTCTGTGAGTATGTGTGTGTGTATGGGGGGGGGGGGGGGGGGTTAGGAGGGAGAGAGAGAGAGAGAGAGAGAGAGAGAAGAGGGGAAGGATATTCATTACTTATTTATCCTGGTTGCACTTCAGTTTGTTGTTGTTTTGGTGGCTTTATATAAATAAGAAACAGCAGTGGCCACAGCACCGACCCTTGGGGAACGTTCCACTTAACAGTGCCCCATTGGGACTGAACATCACTACCACTCTCAATATTGCGGAGAATTATCTTCTGCTTTCTGTTCTTAAAGTAAGAGGCGAACCAATTGTAAGCTACTCCCCTTACTGCATAATGGTCCAACTTCTGCAGTAATATTTTGTGGTCAACACAGTCAAAAGCCTTCGTTAAATCAAAGAAAACACCTAGCGTTCTCAACCTTTTATTTAATCCCTCCAAAACCTCACAGAGAAAAGAGAATATAGCATTTTCAGTTGTTAAACCATTTCTAAAACCAAACTGAACATTTGACAGCAAATTATGTGAATTTAAATGCTCCAGTAACCTTGTATATACAACCTTCTCGATAACTTTAGCAAACACCGATGGCATAGAAATAGGTCTAAAATTGTCAACATTATCCATGTCCCCTTTTTATAAAGTGGCTTCACTACCGAGTAATTTAATCGCTCAGGAAACCGACCACTCCTAAAAGAAAAGTACTGAGCTAACATACATAGAACAATACTTCAGTATTTTGCTAGATACCCCGTCATACCCAAGAGAGTTCTTGGTCTTTAGTGATTTAATTATTAACTCAATCTCCCTCTTGTCACTATCATGGAGGAGCATTTCAGGCAACAGTCTCGGGACACTTTCTTCTAAGAGCGCTATATGATTCCCTGTTGGGACTAGGTTTCTATTTAGTTCACCTGCTATATTCAGGAAGTGATTATTAAATACTGTACATATATGCGACTTATCAGTAACACGGACATTCCCACTACGCACTGATTCCATATCCTCGACCTGTCTCTGAAGACCAGCCACTTCCTTTACGACTGACTATATGGTTTTAATTTTATCCGGAGACTTAGCTATTCTATCTGCATACCACATACTTTTTGCCTTCCTAATAACATTTTTAAGCACCTTACAATACTGTTTCTAATGGGCTGCTGCATTTAGATTTTGGCTGTTTCTAACGTTTTGATATAATTGCCACTTTGTTCTACAAGATATTCTTATCCCTCTAGTCAGCCACCCAGGCTGCCTGGACCCTGCATGTCAGCTGGGATCTGTTTAAGCTGGTGGAGGCTCTGTAATGATGTGAGGCGTGTGCAATTCGAGTGACACGTGACCCCTCTTACGTCTACATACGTCTACAGGTGACACTTATGTAAGCAACCTGTCTGATAATGTCCATAGTGCATCCCGACGAACTTGTGCAATTTCAACAGAACACCCCAAAGGTCCAGAATTGCTACAGAGTGGCTCTAGGAACACTCTTCTGAGATTAAACTCTTGCGTTGGCCACCAAACTCCCCAGACGTGGACATTATTGAGCGTATCTGGGATGCCTTGCAATGTACTGTTCAGAAGAGATCTCCACCCGCTCGTATTTATGGAGAGCCCTGCAGGATTCATGTGTCAGTTCCGTGAATCACTACTTCAGACATTTTTCAATTCAATAAACTTTACCAACAGCCGTACACTTTAAGATATTTTATTTTATTTCTAAAGAAACCAGTTTCGGCAATTCATTTTGTCATCTTCAGGCCCCATACGTAAAATGAATTGACGAAACTGGTTGCTTTTGAAATAAAATATCAGGAAGTGTACGGATGTTGGTAAAGTTTATTGAATTGAAAATTATGTACCAGCAGATATCCCCCTGGCAGCGCGGGAATAGCCGTTCGGTCTAGGGCGCTACAGTCATGGACTGTGCGGCTGGTCCCGGCGGAGGTTCGAGTCCTCCCTCGGACATGGGTGTGTGTGTTTGTCTTTAGGTTAGTTAGGTTTAAGTAGTTCTAAGTTCTAGGGGACTGATGACCTCAGAAGTTAAGTTCCATAGTGCTCAGAGCCATTTCGGTATCCCCTGGCCATACTGTACCAACAGACTTCAGACATTAGTCGAGTCCATGTCACGTCGTACTGCGGCAGTTGGCTTGCTCGCGGTGGTCCTACTCGACATTAGGCAGGTGTACCAGTTTCTTTGGCTCTTCAGTGTTGTTACACTGAGCATCTGCATGAAGCAACAGAGTTAAGAAAGATGTCTTTTGTAATTAAAGAACAGCAATCCGGCTTTCGAAGGAGCCTGAAAAAATGTTTATCAAACAAAGCTCTTATAAAGTTAGGAAAAATACCAGATATTTTTTTAAAAAAAACTTAGCGACGTTCTTCCTCATTTCTCCTGTCGGAGTAGGCATCAGTTCGCCCAGCATATTGTCTGGAATTATCTTGCAAGTTTCTCGTACAATCTCTGAACCACACTACATTCCATGCGATAACAGCGAAAACGTGTTTGCTCATCTACAGTGGTCAAATATTTGAAAGAGATAGGCAACAGGGGTATAACAAACGAAGACTTCACCGGCGGTCTTAGCGGTAGTGACTTAATATCTCGCAAGACAGATGAAAAGAGTCAAGACTATTTAACAAAAGCCAATAATGATGAATGTTGATTTCATATGTATAATTATCAATAAACTGTCAAACTGGTTGTTAAATAGTTATTAAGTACGCTCAAGCAAACGACGAGCCGTTCTCTTGGTGTGATGAATTTTCTCCAGTGCGTGTTTCTCTTTTTCGGGTGAACTTCCAACTTGTTCAATAGTAAGTTGAATGACATTTCCAATATTCATAAAACTTCGCTACATCGTCCATCAGTGGTAAATTCGCCTTCTGTTGTTGTTTTGCTCTCCTGATGAACCCACTACCGATTTAGTCACTTGTTTTTCTTCCTTCTTCTTCTTAATTGAAAAGAACGGCAATCGGTACGAGGCCGTCGTCCGAGAACTTAGGCATTCCGGCCGCTCAAGTGCACTGCCCCACGCCGGGAGAAACACTGACCATTGCGGATAGGCAGTGCAATCACGGGCCGCTACCTGAAATCGGCGTTTCACCGCGTGCCCTCTGGGGGCGCGGAAAGTAAACATGTTCTCGCCTGTAAAGAAAAGATACATTATGCGTTCTGTCTACTCCGCCCCTTCGCAGTGGTCAGATATATTATGGAGTTTAGCAAGTAAAAGTTAATTATGTAGCCTTATTTTTTGTAGATCGTAATTAAAACATTATGAACACCCTGGTGAAAATACTATCAGTCAGATAAGCATTACCATCGAATATGGAGTGTGTTGCGACTAGAGTATACGTACAAGACAGAAAGATTTGGTAAACGTTGTGGTCGGAAGGCGAAAGAATTAGGTCAAAGTGAAACCTGCGGTAATGCGTTAAAAGTCAAGAGGGGGTCACGCGAAATGAACGCTCGTATTCCGTTTGTTAGCAGACGAAAGAAGCCCATAACGAGGTCAATTTCACGCAGCTGTGCTACAGTGGCACCGCCATTAGGCGCGGGCCAGTCGCCCTTTGAACGGGGCCCCCCCTCGTTACGCCGTTCCGCGACCCACACCAAGGCAGCGGCGGCACGGAACGTTTGTTCTGCCGTCGCGACTCCCGCCCAGAATTGCTGCCCTGTGAGATTGACACTGTGCCGTCTCCACGCGAGTAAGACGACTGCACGATTCAGTTATGTATTCTGTGGAAAACCGGAAGACGTGTGAAGTGCCTGTAACGGATTCGTAAAATGACGTCGCAGGAAAGGTAAACAGAAGATTCCAACAAACCACCTTTATTCTTCTCGAAAGTAATCGCCATTGGAAACTTTTGGAAAAACTTACAAACATGTGCTTCCGCAGAGATATGAACACTTTGTGATCAAAAGTTTCTGGACACCCTCGAAAACGTAAGTTTTTCATATTTGGTGCACTGTGCTGCCACCCAATGCCAGGTACTTCATATCAGCGATCTCAGTAGCCATTAGACATCTTGAGAGAACAGAATGGGGCATTCCTCGGAACTCACGGTGTCCGAACGTGGTCAGGTGATTGGGTGTCACTTGTGTCATCCGTCTGTACGCGGGATTTCCACACTCCTAAACATTCCTAGGTCCATTGTTTCCGATGTGGTAGTGAAGTGGAAACGTGAAGGGACACGTACAGCACAAAAGTATACAGGCAGACCTCATCTGTTGATTGACAGAGACCGCCGACAGTTGAAGAGAGTCATAATGTGTAATAGACAGACATCTATCCAGGCCACCACAAAGCAATTCCAAACTGCACCAGGATCCACTGTAAGAACTGTGACCTTGAACCGTGAATTTACTTTCAAAATCTTTTCTTAAAGAATTTACTTTATTTACTAGCGATTCATCACGAACATCAACACATTTAATCACACTAAGTGAGCGTGGAAGTAGTTGCCAGGGAGTAACTGATGAAAATAAAATTACCTTTAACAAATGGGAATTTTATTCATAAAAGCCTTTTCAAAGACAGATTTAAAATTTATAAGTAGAAAAGCACCCTCGAAATATCAAGTTACAATTTTATTTAGAGGCAGAATGAACAATATTGACAGTATGAGCCTTCGGGCTGAGAAGCTTGCCGCTCCGTTTCAACGCGGCCGTAGTCACGACCATTCACAACAACCTCTGAAAGACTACACTGGAGCAAATCTGCAACACACCAGATTACTTTAAACTAAAAATTTTAACAACTCATGCAAACATATTAACTATGCACCCAGTAAGAGGGATGGAAATGTTACAAACACTCACACTAGGAAATTATTTGCCACCGAAAGTGCAATTTTTTTAAAAAGGACTCTTACGGTGGAAGGGTGGCAACTTTATAAAATGACTATTTAAATAAAAACCATGAAATTCAGCCTTACATAAAATGTACAACATGAACTACATTACACATATACCGTCTCGCAAGATGATAGGCAAGATAAAAACATATTTAAGGAATTCGACCTTTACACCTTAATTCTATAAATTCATTAACACCGAATCCGACGAACATGACAGAGGCAGCTATTAACGTACGACAGACAGACAGACCGACAGACACTAACTGCCTAACAAATACGGACGAGAGACAGACAAGCAAGCTGGGGACGAGAGACTGACCAAGAAAACAAGTAGAATTTAACAAGTAAATGAAACAACATATCACGAATCACTTAACTTCTAATAAACTGCGATGTTTGGCGAAGACCTGGCACAGCACCCCCAAAACGCTCTCCCAAACCGTCCACTGCCAGCCGCTTCAACGGACGCAGGAAGGCGCGCCGATCTACCGTCTCACGGCGTCGCAGCTCGCCCCGGCCAGACCGATGTCGTGGGTTGGCTCCTGTTGCTCTCGTGTCGACCGCGAAGCCACTACCCCTCACAATACGGCCCGGGCCACTGGACTAACGTGGCGACCTCACATGCGCCGACGCTCAAGACGGACACGTCAACTTGTGTCCCAGTGCGCGACCGACCAACCGATCGATCCAACCGCCAATGACCATGACCATTGCCTGATCAAACTCGAGCAGACTGGCGGCCTAACACCTAATAACACTCGGGACGACAGGCAGACACTGACTGCCCCGCACTGACCCGGCTGACCAACTGACCAGACTCCCCCCTCGTGGGCTCACAGCGCTCCTTAAATGACGTGAACAGGCTACCTTTCCCCTTTCACACCAGAGGGAGACACCAAAGCTGCGATTGCCACAGCGGCGCCACCGCCAGAAACGGGAGACTGCTTTACACTACGCGCTGCGGCGCCCTCTTCAAAACAGCAAATTTTACCACGGCTCAGACCTCATAAGCCACACATCACGTCGGTAAATGGCAAACAACGCCTCGGTGTTAAGAGCGTAAACATTGGACGATTGAACAGTGGAAAAACGTTGTGTTCAGGTCGCTTCTTCTCTGCATGACTGCTGCAACCCACATCCATTTTTTACTTTATTGAGCCGTTGGTCCTCCTCTGCAATTATTACTCCCCACATTTCCCTCCATTACCAAAAAAATGGTTCAAATGGCTCTGAGCACTATGGGACTCAACTGCTGTGGTCATAAGTCCCCTAGAACTTAGATCTACTTAAACCTAACTAACCTAAGGACATCACACACACCCATGCCCGAGACAGGATTCGAACCTGCGACCGTAGCAGTCCCGCGATTCCGGACTGCAGCGCCAGAACCGCACGGCCCCTCCATTACCAAACTAAGTCCCTCGAGGATGTGGCATATCAACCTGTCCCTCCTTTCAGCCAAGTTGCGCCACAGATTTCTGTTTTCCCAACTCCACATTAGTGAATCGATCCACCGGTTTCATATTCAGCATTCTTCTGTAACATCACAATTCAAAGCTTCTGTTCTCCTCTTGTTTGAACTGCTGATCGTCCACGTTTCATTTACAAAGACGGCTACTTCAGGCAAATAAATATGTTCAGAAAATATTTCCTACACTTGAATTTACATTAGGTGTTAACAAATTCCTCTTTTTTAGAAGTGCTTTTTTCTTGCTCTTGCCAGTCCGCATTTTCTATTTGCTCTACCTCGGCCACCATCTTTTATTTTGCTGCCCAAATTGGGAAACTCATCTATTACTTTTAGTGTCTCCTTTCGTAATTCCGTGACCATCGCCTGATTTAATTCCACTATATTCGATTACCCTTGTTTCGCTTTCGTTGTGTTCATCCTATAACTTCTTTTCAAGACAACATCCATTCCGTATAACTATTTTTCCAAGTCTTTGCCGTCCCTGGTAGAATTACGTCATCCAAAAAGTAAAAAAAAAATTTTTTTTGTCTGTTCTTTCACAGATTTTACTTGGTTTCCTTTACTGCTTTCTCACTGTACAAATAGCAAAACATCAGGTATAGGGTACACTCCCTTATCAGCAACTACTCCCCCTTTCACTCCCTTCAGCTCATGACTACAGTACAGCGTCTATGCAAGTTGTTGATAACCATTCACTGCTTGGTAAACACCGCATTTTTTCCGTATTAATCCGGAGTAATTCTTCCATTTGCCCACATCTTTGTAAGGATACTGTTATACCGAGCGAAAACTTTTCGTTACAACTGTCAGTTCTTTGGTTTGCTTGGGGAGGAGGCCGACTGAATACTGCAACATAGAAAATGTTATTACCTTAATTACAACGTAGATAGAAAGAATTACTTAAAGTCGTACAATCCATTTCCACAAGAATGCCATCAGTATTTAAACTGTTTCCGAACATTAACGTAGCACTTGATAAAGACGAAATGCAAGCCTATCATTCAGAGCACATTTTTCACAATGACTCGCATGCATTGTTCTGCCTAAAACATTGATCACACAGTAAAATGTAAATGTCGTGTGACTAGAGTCTCCCGTTGGATAGACCGTTCGCCGGGTGCAAGTCCTTCGATTTGATGCCACTTCGGCGACTTGCGCGTCGATTGGGATGAAATGATGATGATTAGGACAACACAACACCCAGTCCCCAAGCGGAGAAAATCTCCGATCCAGCCGGGAATCGAACCCGGGCCCTTAAGTTCTTCAAGGTACAATTTAAACATATACAAATGATTGTTAGTTTAACAAAATATTAGAAAAACATTAAATACAACAAAATATAACATGTTCTGTCTTCTTTTTTTCCGATGCATGAGAACGTGGATAAGGGTGTTGCATCATGTGTGTAGGCATGGCACACCCCAACTTTGTGAGTGGTCAAGGAAGATGCTGCGGAGATAACCGGCAAAAGGTGGTCGGTAATGGCTTTCGGATGAGGGTGCTATGCGTGGTCTCAACTTTGTACCTTTGTAAGCGGACCAAAGCCTGTCGTCGAAAGAATGCTGCTTAGTAAGAGGGTAGTAAAATGTGTGGGGCAACAACAAGAAATCTAGAGTTACCGTCGTTGGCGGGGCACGGAGGTAAAAGCCCACGATTCGTTGGATGAGGAGCCAAACGCTTCGTTTTAAGGTGCACGTAAGACTGTGCTCGTCGGTGTCTTCGAGCTGATAGTCAGGACAGAGTGGGGAGGGAGAATTTGCCATACACTAAAACATACCAGAGTGCAGACACAAACGACGGTAAAAAGGGTGCATGCACACACCCCCCGGAGGGGGAGGGGGGGTGCTGACTGGGAGTGGGATCGGCACCATGAGGAGAAGGCCACGCCCAATGTGCATTATAGTCGATTTGCAGACATTAAGAATGCTACCCGAAATACGTCCATACTGGAGGAGCCACTGGATGGAGTCATTGAGTTCCGTAGAGGAGCAGGTGAGAAAGAGGAGATCGTCCGCATAACCCCCACAGTGAAAGGTATAGTCACGCAAAGTGAGACCCTGCAGTCTCTGGGTCAGGCCAATGATGAGGGACTCAAGTGCAATGGCATATGCACTACCGGCCATTAAAACTGCTACACCACGAAGATGACGTGATATACACGCGAAATTTAACCGACAGGAAGAAGATGCTGTGATTTGCAACTGATTAGCATTCACACAAGGTTAGCGCCGGTGGCGACACCTATAACGTGCTGACAGGATGAAAGTTTCCAACCGATTTCTCATACACAAACAGCAGTTGACCGGCGTTGTCTGATCAAACGTTGTTGTGATGCCTCGTGTAAGGAGGAGAAATACATACCATCACGGTTCCGACTTTAATAAAGGTTGGATTGTAGCCTATCACAATTGCGGTTTATCGTATCGCGACATTGCTGCTCACTTTGGTCGAGATCCAATGACTGTTAGTAGAATATGGAATCGGTAGGTTCAGGAGGATAATACGGAACGCCGTGCTGGGTCCCCACGGCCTCGTACCACTAGCAGTCAAGATGACAGGCATCTTATCCGCATGGCTGTAACGGATCGTGCAGGCACGTCTCGATCCCTGAGTCAACAGATGGGGACGTTCGCAACACAACAACCATCTGCACGAACAGTTCTACGACGTTTCCAGCAGCATGGACTATCAGCTCAGAGACCATGGCTGCGGTTACCCTTGACGCTGCATCACATATAGGGGCGCGTGCGATGGTGTACTCAATGACGAACCTGGGTGCACGAATGCCAAACGTTATTTTTTCGGATGAGTCCGAGTTCTGTTTACAGCATCGCGATGGTCGCATCCGTGTTTGGCGACATCGCGGTGAACGCACATTGGAAGCGTGTATTCGTCATCGCCAAACTGGCGTATCACCCGGCGTGCTGGTATGGGGTGCCATTGGTTACACGTCTCGGTCACCTCTTGTTCACACTGACGGCACTTTGAACAGTGGACGTTACATTTCAGATGTGTTACGACCCGTGGCTCAACCCTTCATCCGATCTCTACGAAACCCTACATTTCAGCAGGATAAAGCACGACCGCATGTTGCAGGTCCTGTACGGGCCTTTCTGGATACAAAAAATGTTCGACTGCTGTCCTGGCCAGCACATTCTCCAGATTTCTCACCAACTGAAAACGTCTGGTTAATGGTGGCCGAGCATCTGGCTCGTCGCAATACGTCAGTCACTACTCTTGATGAACTGTGGTATCGTGTTGAAGCTGCATGGGCAGCTGTACATCTACACGCCATCCTAGCTCTGTTTGACTCAATGCCCAGGCGTATCAAGGCCGTTATTACGGCCGGAGGTGGTTGTTCTGGGTACTGATTTCTTAGGACCTATGCACCGAAATTGCGTGAAAATGTAATCACATGTCATTTCTAGTATAATATATCTGTCCAATGAATACCCGTTTATCATCTGCATTTCTTCTTCATGTAGCAATTTTAATGGCCAGTAGTTATTGCACCCGTGGTCTAGGGATAGCCGGCACGGTAGCTCAGCGTGTTCGGTCAGAGGGTTAGCAGCCCTCTGTAATAAAAAACCTGAGCTAATCGATCAACAACGAACTTAAAACGGATGTCTTACAACGTCCGCCCCGAGCAGATGCAACGAACAAAAGCGAACAAAATGAGATTTAAAAACAAAAAAGGAGTAGCGTCTTTGATTCATAATCAAAACGTCTTCGGTCCCGGGTTCGATCTCCGCCACTGCCTAAATTTTGATAAATAATCAGCATTGGCGGCCGAAGACTTCCGGCATAAGAAGTCAGCCTCATTCTGCCAACGGCCTTGTCAAAAAGGCGGAGGAGCGGATAGAGGTTCAGGGCACTCTCTTGTCCTAAGGGTGGGAAATTGCCCCTAAAGGCGGAAGAATCAGCAATGATCAACGACATGAGGATGCAGAAGGCAATGGAAACCACTGCATTAAAGACACGTGACGTGTATCCACAGGACATGTGGCCTGTAGTTGTTGAAGTGTCATGATGATCTCTCCATTGGCAAAAGATTCCGGAATAGTCCCCCATGAGAAAAAGATTGAATAATCAACGAAAGAATAACGTTCTAAGAGTCGGGGCGTGGAACGTCAGAAGCTTGAACGTGGTAGGGAAACTAGAAAATCTGAATAGGGAAATGCAAAGGCTCAATCTAGATATAGTAGGGGTCAGTGAAGTGAAGTGGAAGGAAGACAAGGATTTCTGGTCAGATGAGTATCGGGTAATATCAACAGCAGCAGAAAATGGTATAACAGATGTAGGATTCGTTATGAATAGGAAGGTAGGACAGAGGGTGTGTTACTGTGGAACAGTTCAGTGACCGGGTTGTTCTAATCAGAATCGACAGCAGTTCAACTCCGACAACGATAGTTCAGGTATACATGCCGACGTCGCAAGCTGAAGATGAACAGATAGAGAAAGTGTATGAGGATATTGAAAGGCTAATACAGTATGTAAAGGGGAAGGAAAATCTAATAGTCATGGGCGACTGGAATGCAGTTGTAGGGGAAGGAGTAGAAGAAAAGGTTACAGGAGAATATGGGCTTGGGGCAAGGAATGAAAGAAGAGAAAGACTAATTGAGTTCAGTAACAAGTTTCAGCTAGTAATAGCGAATACCCTATTCAAGAATCACAAGAGGAGGAGGTATACTTGGAGAAGGCCGGGAGATACGGGAAGATTTCAATTAGATTACATCATGGTCAGACAGAGATTCCGAACTCAGATACTGGATTGTAAGGCGTACCCAGGAGCAGATACAGACTCAGATCACAATATAGTAGTGATTAAGAGTAGGCTGAAGTTCAAGACATTAGTCAGGAAGAATCAATACGCTAAGAAGTGGGATACGGAAGTTCTAAGGAATTACGAGATACTTTTGAATTTCTCTAACGCTATAGATACAGCAATAAGGAATAGCGCAGAAGGCAACACAGTTGAAGAGGAATGGACGTCTCTAAAAAGGGCCATCACAGAAGTTGGGAAGAAAAACATAGGAACAAAGAAGGTAGCTGCGAAGAAACCATGGGTAACAGAAGAAATACTTCAGTTGATTGATGAAAGGAGGAAGTACAAACATGTTCCGGGAAAATCAGGAACACAGAAATACAAGTCGCTGAGGAATGAAATAAATAGGAAGTGCAGGGAAGCTAAGACGAAATGGCTGCAGGAAAAATGTGAAGACATCAAAAAGATATGATTGTCGGAAGGACAGACTCAGCATACAGGAAAGTCAAAACAACCTTTGGTGACATTAAAAGCAACGGTGGTAACATTAACAACGGGAATTCCACTGTTAAATGCAGAGGAGAGAGCAGATAGGTGGAAAGAATACATTGAAAGCCTCTATGAGGGTGAAGATTTGTCTGATGTGATAGAAGAAGAAACAGGAGTCGATTTAGAAGAGACAGGGGATCCAGTATTAGAATCGGAATTTAATAGAGCTTTGGAGGACTTACGGTCAAGTAAGGCAGAAGGGATAGATAACATTCCATCAGAATTTCTAAAATCATTAGGGGAAGTGGCAACAAAACGACTATTCACGTTGGTGTGTAGAATATATGAGTCTGGCGACATACCATCTGACTTTCGGAAAAGCATCATCCACAAAATCCGAAGACGGCAAGAGCCGACAAGTGCAAGAATTATCGCACAATCAGCTTAACAGCTCATGCATCGAAGCTGCTTACAGTAATAATATACAGAAGAATGGAAAAGAAAATTGAGAATGTGCTAGGTGACGATCAGTTTGGCTTTAGGAAAAATAAAGGCATAAGAGAGGCAATTCTGACGTTACGGCTAATAATGGAAGCAAGGCTAAAGAAAAATCAAGACACGTTCATAGGATTTGTCGACATGAAAAAAGCGTTCGACAATATAAAACGGTGCAAGCTGTTCAAGATTTTGAAAAAAGTAGGGGTAAGCTATAGGGAGAGACGGGTCATATACAATATGTACAACAACCAAGAGGGAATAATAAGAGTGGACGATCAAGAACGAAGTGCTCGTATTAAGAAGGGTGTAAGACAAGGCTGTAGCCTTTCGCCCCTACTCTTCAATCTGTACATCGAGGAAGCAATGATGGAAATAAAAGAAAGGTTGAGGAGTGGAATTAAAATACAAGGTGAAAGGATATCAATGATACGATTCGCTGATGACATTGCTATCCTGAGTGAAAGTGAAAAAGAATTAAATGATCTGCTGAACGGAATGAACAGTCTAATGAGTACACAGTATGGTTTGAGAGTAAATCGGAGAAAGACGAAGGTAATGAGAAGTAGTAGAAATGAGAACAGCGAGAAACTAAACATCAGGTTTGATGGTCACGAAGTCAATGAAGTTACGGAATTCTGCTACCTAGGCAGTAAAATAACCAATCACGGACGGAGCAAGGAAGACATCAAAAGTAGACTCGCTATGGCAAAAAAGTCATTTCTGGCCAAGAGAAGTCTACTAATATCAAATACCGGCCTTAATTTGAGGAAGAAATTTCTGAGGATGTACGTCTGGAGTACAGCATTGTATGGTAGTGAAACATGGACTGTGGGCAAACCGGAACAGAAGAGAATCGAAGCATTTGAGATGTGGTACTATAGACGAATGTTGAAAATTAGGTGGATTGATAAGGTAAGGAATGAGGAGCTTCTACGCAGAATCGGAGAGGAAAGAAATATGTGGAAAACACTGATAAGGAGAAGGGACAGGAGGATAGGACATCTGCTAAGACATGAGGGAATGGCTTCTATGGTACTAGAGGGAACTGTAGAGGGCAAAAACTGTAGAGGAAAACCGAGATTGGAATACGTCAAGCAAATAATTGAGGACGTAGGTTGCAAGTGCTACTCTGAGATGAAGAGATTAGCACAGGAAAGGAATTCGTGGCGGGCGCATCAAACCAGTCAGTAGACTGATGACCAAACAAAAAAAAAAGTGTAGCATAGTAGACATGGGGAATCTTTGACGCTCAGAGCGGCGTATAGGTATCGGTCCTCCAGGCCTCCCATTGATTTGTACCATCGAAACCGCGGGAATTAGTAACCGGCGAATGGCATCGACAAAGAGTAAAGGGAACCCCATACGTGTCGCCACCATGAGGAGGAATGGGTGTCGAACGTGATCAAAGACACTTGTGGAATAGATGGATGCCAGTGTTGAACGAAGGCGACAAACTGCCGCCAGCGCTATGAGGTCACGGCATTCTCTTAGGGCTGTTTGTAGGGTGGCCCTACAACCACGTGCAGTCTGCTCCGGTGAAAGGACCGTAGGTAAGAAGGTGCGTATGTGCGCTGCTAAGAGACATGCATAGATTTTATAGTCTGCATTCATTAATGTAAGGGGGCGATATGCAGAGACTTGAGACCCTCCCTTCGGCTTAGGAAGAAGGGTGCTAGTGACGAATTCAGGTTGGATTTGGAAGGACGGAGCAAAGAGTTCCTGAATCATTTCCGTCGAGCGACGAATCATTAACATGGAGAACGCCCGGTAAAACACCACGGGGAGACCATCCGATCCTAGTGAGTTATTCTTGGGCCACTTGTGATTGCAGACATGGACTTTGACTCCGTTACGGTGAGGGCCCGATAAGGGGGAGGATGGAGATCATCAGGAATTGGCGTTGCCATCAGATCGTCGTCATAAAACTGGAGATAATGTTCAGCAAAGGCAGACACTACTGCCGTCTCTGTTATGTGGTGAACACCGTTGGAGGTCGTAATGTTGGGCACGAATAGTCGACGCCGACGACAATGGTCGGATGCGGCATGTATTGCGGATGCCTTTCCGTCGTTGAGGAGGTCCTGTCTTCGGGAACGCACCAAGACATCATACAGTCGTGCACGTTGGAGAGAGGAGACGAACTTTAACAGCTGTCGTTCCCTATGGGTTCGTGGAGCCAGGCGGAGGGTAGACATTAATGACGCGCGTGTCGAAGATGGTGACAGCCATGTCCCTACCAGAGGGAAGGATTGTCGTTCCTTCGGGTATGTGGAAACCCATTCCACGCCCTTACTGATCACGTGTGGACGTGTATGAGTCGTCGCCGTAGACCGTGGTAGTGTGGCAACGCGAACTTCCTGAAGAAGGGCGACTTCGAAGTCGGAGGCCTGAAGCAGCAACTTAGATGCAGTGCTGATCATGTTGATGTTCAGTGTGACGAACCGATACGTTTGTTTCAGTGGTGGTGGTCACTCATCTAGCATCACCAAGGGAAGTATGACGAAGGCACCGGCACAAAGTCCCGTCCTATCTGCTGCAGCGCCTCGTTTTTTATGTTAACAGACAGCCTTGTCCGGGAGAGCCAACTCATACGGAGGAGGGGGCGTACCTTCCTCAACGTCGTCGGCCCATGCTCCTGTGCCGTGGGTTTGTTGAATGACCATGGGAATTGCATCGTGGTGAGAGAGATCTGGAGCTGTCGGCGGGGAGACAGGCGTTTCACGGCGCGTGGCGACCTCCGTGGTGGTCCCGTCCTGCGAAACGTCTTGCTCATCGTGAAAGCTGTCCGCCGACCTCTGCGTGGAAATGTCGGCTGGTTTTGTGTCGTCTTCGTCGTCTTGGGTGGCGAGGCTTTGAAAGGTAGTGGGTGAATGGCGGCGGCGTTTGCGACTACGTGGCGAACGTTGTTTGCTCACGTGTTCCTCAGTGTCGGACGACGGCAAAGAGGAGCACCGACCTGATTCGAAGGCGTCGATGGGTACAATGAAATTGTCAAACAGGTTTTGTGAAGAAGTACTGTTCTCCTCAGCGTCCGGTGCGGGAGCCTGTTCGGCGGCAAGGTCGTCAGGTGGGGCGTCTGCAGAGTCCGTAGGTGACTGGGACGGTGGGACGTGCCGATCGGAGAGACCGGGCGACGGACTGGACGAAACTGCAGACGTGGTGAGAGCCGCTGAGTAAGTGACAGATAGGGCGGTCATCATGGGTGTGACGGGCGCTTCCGACAACGGGAGCTGCGCGACACGTCGTTGAATGCATTCAGACCGTAAATGACCTTCTTTCCCGCAACCGGAACAGGTGCGAGGTTGACAGTCGTACATTATAATGGCTCGGCGCCTCCGATACGTAGATAGGAAGGCACGTGTTTCTGCAACTCGATGCGGACCTGTCTGACACAGTTTAAAACGAGACAGGTTAGAAATTGCATTAATCGTTCGGCAACATGTTCCAGAACGTTGCCATAGGGACAGAGTACCGCGATGACGACGTCTGCTGCAGGCAGTTCGAACGGCAGTTCGAAGACTCTTATTGTTCGTGTGCCGAGACCTGAGTGATCGACGCTAACTGGTCCGATCTTGCCGTCGGAATGACAGAATCGCAGTCCACTTTTTGCCTCCTGTAGCACCTTGTCGCACGCCGCGTCGTTGATCATTTTAACATATACGCTACTGCTAACTATGGACAGGTGGATACCAGTTAGATCCGTTGGTGGTAATTTAACTTCGTCGCCTTGGGTTGGGCGAAGTCTGAACAAAAGTTTTTCCCATAATTGTACGCCATGGTGGTCTAGAAGGAAAACGGCACTGACAGCAGCCGAAGTAAACACAAACACACGGTACGCGCCTCGCCTGAACCGCTCTGGCGCGTGACCGCCTCGCAGCACTGCCGGCGGCAGACTGCCAGCTACCGGGAGCCGACATCGCACATTTAGAATACTACAAGACAATGCTGTCGTCCTATTCGGCTGAGCGGTCCTGTGCTCGGCCGTAAGAGGAAGATCCGTTTTTACGACGTTAAGGAAACGTTTCTGCGCATGGCTACGCCGGTGTCGCTCATTCGTCGATGTAAATTACAGCCACTATCTTTTCTTATAGTTGCGTTGCGACGTACCAACCTTTCTTGGGGACCTCGCTCTTTGGACGGGGCCACAGATAGCGTTAACACTACCCATGGTAATCCCTAGTACTTTTGATATTGGTTTTATAAATGTTCACCGATTTTGATGCATTTTTTTTTGTCGCACATGCCTGAATTTTACTTTTCGATGGTCGAAATGCAGCATACTCAAGCACAAGCCGTTTCATCGACAAGTGATGCGACAGATAGCTCATCGTTGTAGGAGTATATGATAACAAATTCAGACCAAATGAAACTCACACGTCACAGTAAAGGGTGCCCGAACAGGTGCCAATGTACTGTATTAAAACGGTGAGAGTTCTGGTGATTTCAAAGGCCACAACAGTTGTTGTACACCATGAAGAGCACGCTGCGTCACAGCAGCCGTATGTGGACGTGCGTTGTTTTGCTGAAAAAGCACTTCTTCCCCTCGAAGAAATGGCCTTAGCACCGGGAAATAATCTATCAGCGGTTTCTCGACTTTGTCACTTTGCAATTGTAACTGATGGTTCGCCACACAATGAAGCCTGGGGCAGACAAGGGTGCCGTGGGCGAATACACTCCGGAATAGGCGTCCCATACAAGAGTATGTCCATCACTCGCATACGGACAAAACCCATTCTCAAGACAGGTTGTCATTTCACTCCAAGTCTACTCTTTCACGATACCAAAGTAGCTGAGTGCGGCGGTGTCATGATTTCAGGTGTAAGACGTACCCATATATCTTCCCTGATCATGTTCGGTCGGTCTCTGCAGCTCTGAGAACGCCTCGATCTTGATGTGCGTTTGTACTAAGTGGACGTCCAGAGCTTGGTCTGAGTTGGTAGTGTTCCACAGACCATTGCTAAAAGCAGTGACGCTCTATCGATACATTGTGCCCAACACGTACAGCAATACGTCGACATGTCCATTCAGCTTCCCACAGGCCTATTACGCAACCCTGTTCAAATGGCCGAAGTTCAACCTGACTACGTATTCGTCAGCGGGCTTTTGTTGTACCTCTAAACTCAGCTCAGTTACTGCCTGCCGAGTCAAAACGGCACACAGACATCTAATTGTCGATGTCAGTGACAAATGAATTACTAACACTTCAACCTCCCAGAATGCAAATATTGTAGCCTTGTGCCGCTGAACGCAGTCTGTGACGGTGTGCATTTTTTTCTTTAATTTTAAGCATTGTTATGCATAGCGGCCTCAGTTGCATAAAATTGTTGTCAAGCTGACCATGGTTCCGACAGCAAAAAAAAAAAAAAAAAAAAAAAAAAAAAAAAAAAAAAAAAAAGTCTCTGAGCACTATTGGACTTAACTTCTGTGGTTATCAGTCCCCTAGAACTTAGAACTACTTAAACCTAACTAACCTAAGGACATCACACACATCCATGCCCGAGGCAGGATTCGAACCTGCGACCGTAGTCGTCGCGCGGTTCCAGACTGTAGTGCCTAGAACCGCTCGGCCACCTCGGCCGGCTTTCGACAGCACTAAGGCGGTCTTCATCAGAATGAAAATTACATAGGCTTACATGTAATCGCACTGTCAATGTAGATCCACTCGGAGATGGAGAAAGCAAAGAAGGTTTGGGGTTAATGTGCCGTCGACATCGACGCCATCAGAGACGGAGCTCGAAATGAGTCAAGGATAGGGAACGAAACCCTCCGTGGTCTTTCAAAGGAACCATCTCGGCAGTTGTCTGGAACGACTCAGGAAAATCACAGGTAACCTAAATCTGGAGCCCGAACGTGGCTTTGAACCTTTGTCCTCCTGAAAGCGAATCCAGTATGGTAATCACTGCGCCACCCCGCTTGGTGGAAATTTGGAAGCAAACAGTATGTTGTTTTACTCGATTCAGTTCAGTTCAAAATCGACAATCGTCCAACGACGCGCCAGCTTGAAGATACCCGCTTGATAAAATGCCGTAACCTACTGCATGAAGAAGTCAGTAACATTCCGCCGCGCGCATCCTCGTCCGGCAGTAATTGTCGACACTTCAATGCTGTTTTAAAAGGTGAGGTAATCACATGGGGAGAGATGAAGACTGTAGGACTGGTGCTCCAAGGTCTCCCACCTGAGTTGCCAACCTTCTGCAGTTCGACATTTACGATATGGGGATGTGCGTTATCATCAAGCAGCAGCACGGGACTTGGCGCATATTTCCATGCTGCTCAATACACGTTTTAATTCTCCGAGGGACGTCCACCGGTATTTATCCTGCGGCAACCAAGAAGAGATAACAGCCCGTTGGTCCTGTCTGAACGCATATAGTAATAACTTCGCCATAGATCACACTTCCGTATTTACCGCAAGCTCGTCGGAAATACATGAATGCCACACTAACGCCTTGCTTCCATGTCATTGCTTATATTCTCGCATGGGAATCGCTCTACGTTGCGTATGCTTTGCAGCAACGCCCTCAAACGGAAGCTTTTGATCGAGCCCTGTACAACGCCATGTAGGTGTCTGTGAATTTATCAAAATTACTGAAAATATTTCAGAGTTTTCATCATAACATGTAGACTTTCACGGCCGGCGTCTTCATCAGTTGAAACTTCCGGGCTCAGAGGCCGTGGTCGAACTGTAAAACTTTTTCTTCCTGACGTTTCGTTGACAGCTGCGCGCAACATCTTTCGAGGTGAGTCAACGAATGGCTGCCAGACCGTGGAGGTCCCGTGTTTATAGAGGGCACCACCATACGTCACGTGGGGCTGACTGTAAGACTGTCTCTGACTAACGTTATTCTCGATTGAAGGTAACCGATTGTCACATCGATGGTGCAAAATCGACCGCCATATCTTATCTAACTTTAAGCCTTGCTCTTTTCTATTAAAATTATTGTGGTGTTTCTGAATCTCTATAGCTTCCCTATGCATGCCTCCATAATAATGCGATGTCCTACATCTACATCTACATCTACATCCGTACTCCGCAAGCCACCTGACGGTGTGTGGCGGAGGGTACCCTGAGTACCTCTATCGGTTCTCCCTTCTATTCCAGTCTCGTATTGTACGTGGAAAGAAGGACTGTCGGTATGCTTCTGTGTGGGCTCTAATCTCTCTGATTTTATCCTCATGGTCTCTTCGCGAGATATACGTAGGAGGGAGCAATATACTGCTTGACTCTTCGGTGAAGGTATGTTCTCGAAACTTCAACAAAAGCCCGTACCGAGCTACTGAGCGTCTCTCCTGCAGAGTCTTCCACTGGAGTTTATCTATCATCTCCGTAACGCTTTCGCAATTACTAAATGATCCTGTAACGAAGCGCGCTGCTCTCCGTTGGATCTTCTCTATCTCTTCTATCAACCCTACCTGGTGCGGATCCCACACTGCTGAGCAGTATTCAAGCATTGGGCGAACAAGCGTACTGTAACCTACTTCCTTTGTTGTCGGATTGCATTTCCTTAGGATTCTTCCAATTAATCTCAGTCTGGCATCTGCTTTACCGACGATCAACTTTATATGATCATTCCATTTTAAATCACTCCTAATGCGTACTCCCAGATAATTTATGGAATTAACTGCTTCCAGTTGCTGACCTGCTATTTTGTAGCTAAATGATAAGGGACCTATCTTTCTATGTATTCGCATCACATTACACTTCGCTACATTGAGATTCAATTGCCATTCCGTGCACCATGCGTCAATTCGCTGCAGATCCTCCTGCATTTCAGTACAATTTTCCATTGTTGCCACCTCTCGATACACCACAGCATCATCTGCAAAAAGCCTCAGTGAACTTCCGATGTCATCCACCAGGTCATTTATGTATATTGTGAATAGCAACGGTCCTATGACACTCCCCTGCGGCACACCTGAAATCACTCTTACTTCGGAAGACTTCTCTCCATTGAGAATGACGTGCTGCGTTCTGTTATCTAGGAACTCCTCAATCCAATCACATAATTGATCTGATAGTCCGTATGCTCTTACTTTGTTCATTAAACGACTATGGGGAACTGTGTCAAACGCCTTGCGGAAGTCAAGAAACACGGCATCTACCTGTGAACCCGTGTCTAAGGCCCTCTGAGTCTCGTGGACGAATAGCGCTGGTCTCACTAAATTTTATTTCATGATCACCGTCTCTAAAAGTCTGCAAATAAACTAGCTCACAGATCTCACTAGCTCTGCCCACCAATGTTTTAATGACACCTCTCTTCTGTCTGGGATGATGATTCGAATCCTTCTGTAGGTAACGGTCGGTGTTCGTATCTTTTCTATACACTTACTGCCCTAAACTCCCACTTCCCCTTTTATTACTGATTCGTCCAAAAAATTAAAGTGTCCATTACTCTCTTTCTCCATAGTAAATTGTATCTTTGGATTAATACTATTTAGGTGCACCAAGGACCCATACAATTCCTCTTCACCGTGATTCCATACCACAAAGATGCAAGGGGAACAGAATAATTTGCAAACGTCTTTGAAGAAAAGTGCATATGCTGACAACGAGATACATCCAGCACTCCATCCCAGAAGTAAAGTGTCTGACAACATTCAGCAACAACAACTGTCAGCTGGATACGTTTTTCTTCCATTTATTCGCAACATTACGGACCTAAATGGGAAAGTTCTGGTCATGTTTCATGTTTCAACAATCTTTAGACTCACCAAGAAGATCAGTGAGTGTTTAAGATTGATGAAAGACGCTCGACACCCCTTAGCAAATCCCAGGGTGTATAAAATTTCCTGTAGCTGCGGGAAGGTTGGAACAACGAAAAGAGGTATCAATACCCGCTTAACCGAGCACAAAAGGAACTGTCGACTGGGACGTACCGACAAATCAGTTGTAGCAGAACATGTTTTTAAAGACGGTGCTCATGAAATAAAATTTAGTGACACGAGCGTGAACACCACAATAATTTTAATAGAAAAGAGAAAGGCTTAAAGTTAGATAAAGTATGGCGGTCAACTTTGCACCAGCGATGTGACAATCGATTATCTTTAATCGAGAATAACGACGTTTGTCAGACTTACAGTCGGACCCACGTGACGTATGGTAGCGCCCTCTACGCCCTCTATAAACACGGGACCTCCACGGCCTGGCAGCCAGTCGTTGATTCACCTCGGAAGATGTTGCCCGCAGCTGTCAACAAAACGCCAGAAAGAAGAACGTTTACAGATCGCTCACCGCCTCTCAGCCCGGAAGTTTTACCTGATGGTTTCATAGTTTTGTTAGTAAAGTAGATAGGAAAGATAAAGAGAAAGCACCTTAATGTGTGTGTGTGTGTGTGTGTGTGTGTGTGTGTGTGTGTGTGTGTGTGTGTGTGAGGGAGAGAGAGAGAGAGAGAGAGAGAGAGAGAGAGAGAGAGAGAAAGAAAACAAGCGAGAGAGAAACGTGGGATGTTATAAAGGATTAAAGAGAATGACGATGGCGATTTTACTCTGTTTTTCACATCTGGTTAACACATTCATTGCTTTTCCTGTAGCATCACTGCTGTAGGAATGGTGCGACTGGTCTAGTAAGTTCGCGCAGGCGCCGTGATGTGGGGAGTTGAGCTGGGGTGCGAGATCAGTGGACGGTGAGTTTATAAGAGCTATGCGGAGAGACACTTGCACGGAGGCGGAACGTCTTGATATTTTCGCTGAGCCCAAGATATTTCAGGTTGGTTCTTGCGTCCACATTCGTTGGCTTCCGCAACTCAGAACCAAACTGTGACATTTCGATCCAACATAGACCTCTGGCTAAACTACAGATCGTTCTGCCACAAGCAGGGCTTTTGGTTTCACATTTTTCGGCATTGCCAACTCACAACCAGACTGTCAAGTTCCAACCTAACGTAGACATTGAACTAAGCTACATATCAGTTTGCCAACACAACCAGGGGTTTTGCTCTCACATATTTTGGATTCGCTAATTCATAACCAAACTGTCTCATTCAACATAACCTAGATCTCGCATGAAGACGGGCAAACCAGCGTGAAAGTGGTAAAAGCAAAATAAATTGTCGTGAAAAAGTAGCTGATAACGACTTTGTTCAACCTCTGGCCATATCTTCTTTCATTTCGCTGACCTTACCACGTATCTTCACGAGATCGGCTTGTGAATCCGGACTTAGCAATGTTAAGGGGTAGATGGTGGCCCATCGGTCTGTGTCTAGTGCTGTCTCAAGCGAAAATGTGGGGAAAGCTTCCGAATGGTGTAATTGAGATGGGACATGTATATCAGCCCGTTATTCACCCTGTCGAATGTGGGAAACCTCAGAACCACATCCAGACCAGTCCGCACACACCGTTATTCTTCGTGAATTCGCCTGCGCGATTCGAATCTGTGCGCGTCTCCCCTGATCCCGGAAGCGGCGTGCTAACGCGTGGGCTATCTGGGGTCAACTTTTCATCATGTACTGAAACTAACCTTTCGTCATATACTGAAACTAATTTCTAGTACCAGTGTGCTACACGGCTAGACGAGAATCAAATTCTTAGTGTGCCACGGTGTCTGTAAGAGCCTCATGCGTCGTGAAACTCTCTCGCCAGAAAAGTTACTCCGCCAGAGTGTTCCAACCCCGAATGAGATCGCGTAGGGTTACGAATACGAAGCGTGTGTAAAAGCACGTGAAGCAGAAAAGTGCTTAATTTGAATAAATGCAGTAGTTTAGATGTATGAGCGTGGGCGCTGAGTCAAAGATAATATGGCGAATTCTATTTTACAAGCGAAGCGTGAACTTCAGTGCGGGTGACGGGGTCCGATTTCTAACAGTCTGCCGCGTTGTGAACGGTTTCGGGAGAACTGCTAATGGACATTACCAGTCGAACTACAGCGACCTAAATACGGCGTAATGAATTTCCACTCTGCAGTGGGGTGTGCGTTGATTAGAAACATTGTGGCAGGTTAAAACGTGAAATTCTGAAAGGCTGGAAATACGTTCTGAAAGCAATCGCCTCAGCTGTGGTTATCCCATTTCACTGCAGTTTACTTTCCTCCGGTGCGCCTATCTAGCAAATGCAGTTGACCCTCTCCGAAGTTTGAAAGGTAAAAGAGGGGCGGGTGGAAGTGAAACTTCGAAGTTTCGTCCTGGAATAGTGTTTGGATAGCTCGGGCGAAAGACAGAATTCCAAAGTTTAGATGCCTCTCCCACACACCGCTTTAATCCGGCAGGAAGCACCAATAACAGAGTTGACGAACTGTGGACTCACAAATAATTGCTGGTGGACTCACAATATATGGTAGTTTCGCGTGTGTTCATTACTTTAGAATATATGAGTAAGATTTTTCCAGAACTCAGTGTCTGTTTTTCTTAAATCCCGCTTAGTCTGTTACGGGTCCTGTTGAACAAAATAAAGGCAGGAGAAAGAGAGAAAGCAGGATGACGTAACTGAGGGACCATATATATTTACAGTCTGGGCACTGGTCAACACGTTATCTGTCACGTTCCTTTTCTAGGGGGGGGGGGGGGGGGGGGTGCCACATACCACTGAAAACCAATCGTTCAAACGCTGTCTAATTTATTATTATGCTACGCAGGGGCCATACTGACAGCTGTTACATCAAATGTTGGTGTTGAGCATGTCTGTACAGGTCGCTGTTTACTTAGCTCACATGTAGACAAAATTTAACTCGTTTCCAGTAATTAAAAAGCTATGTCACAAATTTTGTAAACATTAATTCTTTTACGTTACGCGCTGTGATTTTTTCTCTACAGTGGTCATCCAGACGGAAATTATTAGGAAAATACACCACTGGCCGTTAAAATTGCTTCACCAAGAGAAATGCAGATGACAAACGGGTATTCATTGAACAGATATATTATACTAAAACTAACATGTGATGATATTTTCATGCAATTTGGGTGCATAGATCCTGAGAAATCAGTACACAGAACAACCACCTCTGGCAGTAATACCGGCCTTAATACGCCTGGGCATTGAGTCAAACAGAGCTTGGATGGAGTGCACAGGTACAGCTGCCCATGCAGCTTCAACACTATACCACAGTAGTGACTGGCGTATTGTGACGAGCCAGTTGCCCTGCCACCATTGAACAGACGTTTTAAATTGGTGAGAGACCTGAAGAAAGTGCTGCCCAGGGCAGCAGTCGAACATTTTCTCTATCCAGAAAGGCCCGTACAGGACCTGCAACATGCGGTCGTGCTTTATCCTGCAGAAATGTAGGGTTTCACAGGGATCGAATGAAGGGTAGATCCATGGGTCATAACACATCTGAAATGTATCATCCATTGTTCAAAGTGACGTCAATGCAAACAAGAGGTGACCGAGACGTGTAACCAGTGGCACCCCATACCATCACACCGGATGATACGCCAGTATGGCGATGACGAATACACGCTTCCAGTGTGCGTTCACCGCAATGTTGCCAAACACGGATGCGACCATCATGATGCTGTAAACAGAACTTGGATTCATCCGAAAAAATGACGTTTTGCCATTCGTGCACCCAGGTTCGTCGTTGAGTTTACCATCGCAGGCGCTCCTGTTTGTGATGCAGCGTCAGGGGTAACCGCAGCCATGGTCTCCGAGCTGATAGTCCATGCTGCTGCAAACGTCGTAGAACTGTTCGTGCAGATGGTTGATGTCTTGCAAACGTCCCCGTCTGTTGACTCAGGGATCTAGACGTGGCTGCACGATCCGTTACAGCCATGCGGATAAGATGCCTGTCATCTCGACTGCTAGTGATACGAGGCCGTTGGGATCCAGCACAGCGTTCCGTATTACCCTCCTGCACCCACCGATTCCATATTCTGCTAACAGTCATTGGATCTCGACCAACGCGAGCAGCAATGTCATGATACGATAGACCGCAATCGCAATAGGCTACAATCCGAAATCGATCAAAGTCGGAAACATGATGGTACGCATTTCTCCTCGTTACACGAGGCATCACAACAACGTTTTATCAGGCAAGGCCGGTCAACTGCTGTTTGTGTATGAGAAATCGGTTGGAAACTTTCCTCATGTCAGCACGTTGTAGGTGTCGCCACCGGCGCCAATCTTGTGTGAACGCTCTGAAAAGCCAATCATTTGCATATAACAGCATCTTTTCCCTGTAGTTTAAGTTTCACGTCTGTAGCAGGTCATATTCGTGGTGTAGCAATTTTAATGGCCAGTAGTGTACAAATCTGTAGAAGTTAATTTCATGATTTTTGCGTATTATTACTCAGATACGTTCAGTCGTTAGGACAATGACCAAATCAACTGATGTCTAGTTTTAAACGAGCTAGAAACAGCTCCCTTGCGTTTTATTGCATTTAAATTGAATGTCGCGGAGAACTGGATAAGAGAGAACTTAAGTCCGTCGGTACGCCCGATGCACAACGTCTCCAGTAAAACACCAAATAGGGTCGCGTATTGTCATGGATGAGAAAAACTCCGCCATACAACAAACCTCTTTTCTTGTCGTGAATAGCACGTCTCAGCCCTTGAAGATTCTGACGGTGTGCCCCGAAGACGATTGTCTCCTCTCTCGGCGTGAAGTCGATCACGAGGACACCCTTCCGGTCCCCAAACGCGATCATCTGTCTCGCGCGTTTCTTGTTCATTTCTATATTGTTTGTGTTATGATGGAGATGCCATTCATTGTTCCCCTATTCCATGAGTGGACAGCTTCCGCTCCCCAGACACAATACGAAACCTAAGAAAACCTAACTCTCTTCCTCAGAAGGGGATGAGAAGGCAACGGCAACACAAAATCTTTCTTTTTGTTTCTCAGCGTTTTACATAATTACACGCACATGTTCAGTATCCATTTGATAGCAGTGAGGTGCACATGGATGTAATGAAGAAGTGAGCTCCATAATTTGATTATACAATCATGCAATTTGATCAAATAGAATCCTCTATTTATTGGAATTTGTAGTCAATTCTTTTTATTATGCCATCTGTGACAGGAGGGAATATAGTAGGACGATTTTCTTCACGCCTCGAAATGAACTCCATGCACAGTTTGCTACCTTTAATATGCGACTGTGACAAGCTTCGCAAACTGGTTTACGTATTTCGAGAAGAAAGAGCTCGTTTCACCAGTTCACCGACTTTATGATATTAAGAATCTCACACTATACGGGATTATTGGGTTCTTGGAACCTTTCATAATCGTGTATGGATACAGAGTTAAATTTATCTTAACGCGTAACCCGATTCTGATGCAGTGAAATATAGTCACATTGAAATACAGCTAATTTCCAAAATTTTTGGAATTTAAAACAGCGTCTGGGAGAAAGGATATTGTCCAAACATGGCTTATCTACAACCTTGGGGATGATTCCAAAATGAAATTTTCTCTCTGCAGCGGAGTGTGTGCTGATATGAAACTTTCTGAGAGATTAAAACTGCGTGCCGGACCGAAACCCAAACTCGGGACCTTCGCCTTTCGCGGGGAAGTGCTCTGCTAGTCGAGCTACCCAGGCACGACTTACGACCCGTCTTCACAGCTTTACTTCCTCCAGCTCCTCGTCCGCTACCTACAAAACTTTGCAGAATCTCTCCTGTGATGATCGGTTTCGACTTTTGAAATCTTCATTGGACGCGTCTGCTGAAGACCAACAGAATGTACAAACTTATCAATGTGAGGATTTGATAGCTTCTAACAGTACTTTGAATATAACTCCGGCTTGGGATCGTGAGACAAAGCAGATGGTCGATGAAATGTAATAATACCGTAGCAATGGCCATTGTTTTAATATTGTTTTATGAGGCAACGACTAGGCAATACAGTGGCTGTCACGTGTGTTAAGAGCACACGTTCATATGAAGTTCGTATGTCTAAAGAACCAGGTACCAATTTGGTATCTTGTCTCACACATACAGTATTGGTAACTGATATTGTTAATGCGACAGACCTAATACACTGAAACGCCAAAGAAACTGCGCATTCAAATACAGAGATATGTAAACATTCAGGATGCAGCGCTGCTGTTGGTAACGACTGTATAAGACAACAAGGGCCCGGGGCAATTGTTAGATCGGTTACTGCTGCTACAATGCCAGGTTATCAAGATTAAAGTGAGTTTGAACTTGGTGTTATAGTCGGCCGCGTGAGTGATGGGACAGAGCGGTCCGAGGTAGAGATGAAGAGGGGATTTTCAAGTGCGACCATTTCAAGTGTGTACCATGAATATCAGGAATTCGGTAAAACATCAAACCTCGGACACCACTGCCCCCGGGAAAAGATCCTGCAAGAGCAGGACTAGCGACAACTGAAGACAATCGTTCAACGTGACAGAAGTGCAACCCTTCCGCAAATTGCTGCGGATTTCAGTGATGGGCCACCAACAAGTGTCAGCGTGCGAACCATTCTACGAAACGTCGTCCATATGGGCTTTCGAAGCCAAAGGCACACTCGTGTACTCTTGATGACTGCACGACACAAACCCTGACGCCTCGCTTGGGCCCAACAACACCGACATTGGACAGTTGATGACTGGAAACATGTTGCCTGATTGGACGAGTCTCGTTTCAGACTGTATCGAGCGCATAGACGTGCAAGGGTGTGGAGAAAACCTCAAGTGTCCATGGATACTTCATGTCTAACAGGGAACTGTTCAAGCTGGTGGAGGCTCTGTAATGGTGTGGGGCGTGTGCAGTTGGAGTCGTATGGAACCCCTGATATGTCTAGATATGACTCTGACAGGTGACACATATGTAAGCATCCGATCTGATCACGTGCGTCCATTCATGTCTGTTGTGCATAGCGACGAACTTGGACAATTATAGTAGGACAATGCGACACCCCGTACGTCCAGAATTGCTACAGATTGGCTCCAGGAACACTCTTCTGAATTTAAGCTGGCTACCAAACTCCCCAGACACGAAAATTATTGAGCATATCTGGAATGACTTGTAATGTGCTGTTCAGAAGTGATCTCCGCCCCCTCCTATTCTTACGGATTTTTGGACAGCCTTGCAGGACTCATCGTGTCACTTCCCTTCAGCACTACTTCATACGTTAGCCTGGATGAGTGAAAAGAGAGAATTCGGGATGCAGTTCACAATATCCCAGCTGAGATGTTGCAGAAGTCAACGAGGAATCTCAACAGCAGATTTCACGAATGTATTCGTACAGGAGGACGCCATCTAAAGGACGTAATTTTTAAAAGATGATAAATGCCATCAATGTTTCAATTACTATGAATGCAATTTTTCCCTTCATCACCTCTAATTTTATTGGATGGTGGAACTGTTCCCGTTTTTCTGTGTCACCCTGTATATATTGATTTACACTTGATTATTACTTACTGCTGTCTGGCTGGTTGCAAAATTAGGCATTGGACATTCACAAGTAGCCAGATTTGGTGTACGAACTTACTTCCAAGGTACACGATCCAATAACTTAAAAGTTCTGACTTTCATCATATGTCGCTTGTCCTATCTCTTCTCCGCCACTGTTCTGTAACTCATTCCGCTCCAAAAATACTAGTAATTATGAAGATATTTTGTACGACAGAATTGATTTATTTCATTTTAACTTCATGTATTTCATCCCTACACTACAGTTGCAGTCACTCTCCTGTCATGAGATTATATGAGTCCATCACTGCCGATTTCGTATCCTACGATGGCTTTTTAATTGTATGACAACTCTTCTGGAAAGAAATTAATCCTTAGATTCAAAATTACTATACTGACCACGATCCCTTCTCTCTCACACATACTCGCGTAATGCCTGTGACGCGATTGTCTCACTAGTTCGCACCAAACGATCTCCAGACGCCGACCTGTCCCTGCTAGATCTATGGGGCATCCCCATGTTTTGCACTATAACAAAGAAACGTAAGGCTAGATATGATCCGTCAAGTACAGGGTCGATGTCTGTAGCCCTACAAGGTTGAGCGCAAACAGCCCGACTCCAGAAATGTTAGCTATAGATTACATTCCTCACATTTGTGTTCAAATGTACAAATGTGTGTGAATTCCTAAGGGACTGCTGATGTTATCCGTCTCTACACTTACACCATTCATGTCCGCTGTTCTGTATTTTTCTTCCCTTGAATTTATGAAAATTTGTTTAGTAAAAGTTTGTTTCCATGATCCGCCCAGATAGACGAGAGCGGTAACGTACCGCTTCCGGGATTTGAGTAAGCGAGACTGCGGGTTAGCGCCGATTACGGTTGAGCCGGTGTTTTTAGGGATCTTCCCACATCCAGTTAGGAAAGTAGCGGGCTGATATGCATGACCCGTCTCCCGAGGGGACCATCAGACCTGTTGCCATGTCCCATACTTTTCGAGAAAATCGACTAAGTTTTATGCGTAACTCCTATATCTGTAACACGTTGCACATGATTCGAGCGAGCGAGTACAGTGCACCACCTAAGATTCGCGGCCACAACGGTGGCGGTACGAGTTCAAACCTTACCTGTGTGCCTCCTTTTTCTTGTCACCATTCAGATTATCATTAAATAGATTGCCATGCAAAATTGTTCAAAAATAGTCACTTCCGGCGCAGTAATTTCATTAATAAATCAATCAGTACAGCGCCTTTCAAATGTGTATGTGGTTTACGCTTAAAATTCCAAATACACTACTGGAAATTGAAATAAGAACACCGTGAATTCATTGTCCCAGGAAGGGGAAACTTTACTGACACATTCCTGGGGTCAGATACATCACATGATCACACTGACAGAACCACAGGCACATTGACACAGGGAACAGAGCATGCACAATGTCGGCACTAGTACAGTGTATATCCACCTTTCGCAGCAATGCAGGCTGCTATTCTCCCATGGAGACGATCGTAGAGATGCTGGACGTCGTCCTGTGGAACGGCTTGCCATGCCATTTCCACCTGGCGCCTCAGTTGGACCAGAGTTCGTGCTGGACGTGCAGACCGCGTGAGACGACGCTTCATCCAGTCCCAAACATGCTCAATGGGGGACAGATCCGGAGATCTTGCTGGCCAGGGTCGTTGACTTACACCTTCTAGAGCACGTTGGGTGGCACGGGATACATGCGGACGTGCATTGTCCTGTTGGAACAGCAAGTTCCCTTGCCGGTCTAGGAATGGTAGAACGATGGGTTCGATGACGGTTTGGATGTACCGTGCACTATTCAGTGTCCCCTCGACGATCACCAGAGGTGTACGGCCAGTGTAGGAGATCGCTCCCCACACCATGATGCCGGATGTTGGGCCTGTGTGCCTCGGTCGTATGCAGTCCTGATTGTGGCGCTCACCTGCACGGCGCCAAACACGCATACGACCATCATTGGCACCAAGGCAGAAGCGACTCTCATCGCTGAAGACGACACGTCTCCATTCGTCCCTCCATTCACGCCTGTCGCGACACCACTGGATGCGGGCTGCACGATGTTGGGGCGTGAGCGGAAGACGGCCTAACGGTGTGCGGGACCGTAGCCCAGCTTCATGGAGACGGTTGCGAATGGTTCTCGCCGATACCCCAGGGGCAACAGTGTCCCTAATTTGCTGGGAAGTGGCGGTGCGGTCCCCTACGGCACTGCGTAGGATCCTACGGTCTTGGCGTGCATCCGTGCGTCGCTGCGGTCCGGTCCCAGGTCGACGGGCACGTGCACCTTCCGCCGACCACTGGCGACAACATCGATGTAGTGTGGAGACCTCACGTCCCACGTGTTGAGCAATTCGGCGGTACGTCCACCCGGCCTCCCGCATGCCCACTATACGCCCTCGCTCAAAGTCCGTCAACTGCACATACGGTTCACGTGCACGTTGTTGCGGCATGCTACCAGTGTTTGCGATGGAGCTCCGTATGCCACGGCAAACTGGCTGACACTGACGGCGGCGGTGCACAAATGCTGCGCAGCTAGCGCCATTCGACGGCCAACACCGCGGTTCCTGGTGTGTCCGCTGTGCCGTGCGTGTGATCATTGCTTGTACAGCCCTCTCGCAGTGTCCGGAGCAAGTATGGTGGGTCTGACACACCGGTGTCAATGTGTTCTTTTTTCCATTTCCAGGAGTGTATTTGGGCAGTTCCAAAAGAGTTCCCATCAAAGTATTACCATGTGTGGAATTATTTCAGATACCAGGCGAAAGCAGTCACCTCATAATTTTGACGTCGATTATTTAACTCATACCGATAAAACCGGCTGCCAGTACCAACCGATGCACAACAAGTCCGTTGTGGAAGAAGGAGTGAAAATCGATTTGAACAATGTTAGTAATTCCTTCACAGTACAGTACGCTACAACTGCGTGGGGAAAGGTATTCCCTTACGTTTCCTTGTGCATCCAAGAACCATTCAGCGTATTTGATCAGACTCTTCAAAAAGGAGTTGACGAATAAATTCATAAATTAAAAACTGTAATGTAACGCCACCACCGTTTGGGATATGGATAGTTAGCTTTGTGCGATATTCTGAGCACAAGTTACAGCCAGGTGTGGGCCAGAATGCAGTGAGTTACGCATACCAGCAGTTGCGAAGGCAAACAGAGGCCACAGGGGCGTAGAACAGCCGGAGAGGGCACACACGGCAGTTTACATGTCGCAAGTTACAGGCAGAAGGGGCCCACTGGCGCAACCCAGGCGTTCTTACATGACTCGGAGCGGTCCACAACTGAGTATAAATAGGTGCAGTTTTCTAACGAGGTTCAATTCAAGTGTGGCAGCTCTCTTGGATGGCAGGGCGTGTCACACCGCCAACTTCACATAGCAGCATATGGAGGGCCAGTGTTTCAGTCTACGGCGGGTCGTTGGTTCGACCTCCTAAGGCCAACATGAGGTCTGTGGCCAGCCAGCCACTGGCGGACCATTCCAAGGCTGGCTACTGCGGGCAATCGTCCTGGCTTCCATACACACTGGACGAATCCCGAGGCGGGAGCTGCAGATTTGGGCGCCAGATTGTGGGCGCTTGTCGTTGATGCAATCTCAGCCACGCCGGCGAGAAGAAGGATGCAGCTGGCCGCCAGCAGCTCACACCGATTGGCGCTGAGTCGGCAGGGATGCAGACTGCTGAGCTAACTCCCAGCATCCTGACGACGCCGCAACTCCACTGGCGCACAAGGCCCGCTCGACACAGCATTGCATTACTCGGGCTGCTGGGGTGCTTCCTCAGCATTGCGGTGCGCTGTGACACAGACCGAGAGGAACGAGGGCACTGTGGCTATAAAACAATAAATCACTTGGAAAGTTCTCGCCGAGTTTTAGTACGGCACCTCCTGGCACCACCCACTACAGTAATTATGACAAGCGCAAAATCAGGGAAGTTAACGAAAGTCCTGCAAGAAAAGCTTTTAAAATCTATCATTCTTCAATAACCTCTACAAGAATAATTTTTTTACATTGTTGATTTGTGGGGATGACTGACTACATCTACATCTACATGATTACTCTGCAATCCACATTTATGTGCTTGGCAGAGGGTTCATCGAACCACAATCATACTATCTCTCTACCATTCCACTCCCTAACAGCGCGCGGGAAAAACGAACACCTAAAGCTTTCTGTTCGAGCTCTGATTTCTCGTATTTTGTTTTGATGATCATTCCTACCTATGTAGGTTGGGCTCAACAAAATATTTTCGCATTCGGAAGAGAAAGTTGGTGACTGAAATTTCGTAAAAAGATCTCGCCGCGACGAAAAACGTCTTTGCTGTAATGACTTCCATCCCAATTCGCGTATCATATCTGCCACACTCTCTCCCCTATAACGTGATAATACAAAACGAACTGCCATTTTTTTTTTGGCACAATGCAATCAAATCTTTGTGGATGAAAGGCAAATGTGCACCTGCACGTGAAAATTATCCCACCCAAATCTACTCCACTTTGCCAAACCTGAGACGTTGATTTTTACAAGAAGATTAAAATTTTCACGAAGAAAAGTCAAACTGCTACCGTCTTACAAAAACACTAGTCCAGAAATCGCATGGAAGAAAGATCTGATAAAAATGCATTCTTTAATTCTGTTTCAGTGCAGTGCACCTGTTTTCACAGGAATGATCAAGAACGCGTGGGTCACGTCGTAGTTGGTCATAGAAAGATCTGTATTTTTTAATTTAAATGTACTGTCTTTTCCGGTGTCGTTTCTGAAAAATCATTGTGCCTGCAAGGCAGTTGCTTTCGTTAATTGTGCGTAGTGCTCTACGAATTTGTGTTTCAGTTGCTTCTGTGATAAATACCATTGGAATTCTGTTCTAGCAGAGTATGACATGCAAGTGACAGCGAGTAAGAGGATTCTATAATCTACTCCGCAAAGAAACAGAATCCACGTTTGAAGAAAGTCTGCTGTAATGACTGATTTATTAAAGAAATTACTGCGCCGAATGTGACTAAGTTATATAATATTGGGTAACATGATTTAATGACACTCTGTGCGGAGAAATGAAAGAAGAAAGAGGTACATGGTCAGTGTTTGAACCCTTACCACCAGCGTGACAACCTTTAACATTAGCCCGTACATACTGCTCTCTCGGTTCAGGCATGTTTACCGCTACGGGTATAAGAGGTACGCATCGATTTTCTCGGAAACCAGGGTCCGTCGTATGAGAACCCGACAGCCAGGTATTCAGGGCAGACCGTTCTACAACGTACCTGAGAACCATGGAAATCCGCGCTTAGCAGACCACTAGGTGTGATGGCCCCCGTGTCATGTACATGCTACGCAAACATTTAGAAAACGTTCTCACGAAAATAGGATTTAGTCTAGGCAAGGGCAGATGCGGTACACAGATTCCATGGCGGGAAGGAGAATATATTCTTCGAACACAGATCCTCTAAATCTGCCCAACAGGGTTGCGAGAGAACTACGCCGTCTTCCTTCCGAGAATGTCCATTTGTGAACCACGAGCATATGAGCATATGTGTTACATTTCCGTACTGGCTATACCGGCCAGTTGCGATCCTAACAGCGCGTCTCTGAATCGTTCGTAATCTCTTACCACTTGGTATGGAATCCAAAAACTGAAATAAAACCGCGGAATTGGTTGCAATCGCGGCGTGTTTGCGGTTTCCCCTACAAATGATTACTTTTATCCCAGAACCCTTCGAACAAATCCAAGTCTTCCATTCGACTTCATTGGCACCGATTTTTCGTGATCGACTTATTTCGTATCGTCTTAAAGATGTTCACAACAAATATTGTAAACAGAAAATATCATGTTCTTTCTAATTGTTGTACCTGTTATCTTACATTTATACACACTTAAAGAGGACTATCTTTCATTGCACGTACTGGAAATTTTGTCCAAAATGTTCTTCGTTTCCTTATGACCGTCCATTGACGATATTTTCCTGACGGCAGCATTATTAGCGTTCAGTCTTGCAGTGCTGCTTATACTGTCAGAGGAAACGACAGTCAGAACACAGAACTGCTACTGAAAATTCGAGAATCAATGAAAATTACTGCTCGAGTGGTGACGTCCTTTCTCCAGGCGCTGAAGGCGCGCGACTTAAAAAGAGCTCAGGACCGTCCGACAGTTTTAAGCCGCTCTGCGTGAAAAGCCATCGACCGCCGAGAGCCTTAATGGTTCTGCGGGCGTTCTCCGACCTACGTAACACTCAATGGTTCCTATAAAAGCTGTCCCCACCGGAATGGGCTAATCTCCGGGGTATCGACGGCTCCTTGTTGCAACAGATTCCGTATCTGCGCCTGGCATGTCCACCCATGACGTAATTTTAATGACATAATCTTTAAAATATGCCAGAAAGAAACCGCAACTAAAAAGCAATAAATAGTTCAGGGGAACGTCTTCTGTTCCGTTTGGAACATAAAAGAAAAATTTGGCGGATTTACTAACAGTCTTAATCAACTATATGAAAAATATGCTCCTCTTAAGACCATAAAATTAAGAAGGAAACCTGCAACTTGGCTAATTAAAGAACCAATACAGCTGATGAAGCTCAGAGACGCTGTTCATGCGGGCATATAAACTATCCCCCTCGCCGGTCAATCGCATTGCTCTGGCAATCATATTGCTTACATGCAAATGGGGAACAGAGTCAGACAAGCAGTGCGAAATGCAAAACTCAGGCACGCATATACCTAAAAAAAAAAAAAAAGGCTCTGAGCACTATACGACTTAACTTCAGAGGTCATCAGTCGCCTAGAACTTAGAACTAATTAAACCTAACTAACCTAAGGACATCACACACATCCATGCCCGAGGCAGGATTCGAACCTGCGGCCGTAGTGGTCGCTCGGATCCAGACTGTAGCACCTAGAACCGCACGGCCACTCCGGCCGGCTAACCGACAACACAAATAGACCATATGACCTACGGAAAAATTTGCATGGTCCTGGTATACTCAAAATAAAGGCTGCAGCTGATACCATTGTCCCAACCGTTGTCCTAATGCAAATACCACATGTACGTTGATGACCTCCAGGTGTATCTAAGTGCAGAACCAATAAACCTAAAGAAAGCTATCGAGAATCTCAATCCTGACCTGTGTGCAGGCTATAGGGTTAAAGCTGAAACCACCGAAACCCAATTGGCGACAATACTTAGCATATTTAACCATAAATGGGGCAATATCATTCAGCAAAAAGCCTAGGACTAATAATAGATGAAAATCTAAATTAGTACGTAACTACAGTGTGCAAGAAGGCATCTGTATCTCTCTATGCCCTACAAAAATCTAATATGCTATTCCCTCTTGGCCTAAAAAAAGAACCCGCTTATATTTCCACTTACTGATTGCAGCTATTTTATCCTACAAGGCCTTTCTCAGGAAATCTCACGGCGCATGGAACTGATTACCAATGCCTATGTTCGTTATGTCTGTGCTGTTCAGCTATTTACCATAATTTAAGATCATATGAACAACTATCCTTGTTGCGTGCAGGTAAGCGAAGAGATTTTCATACTCTCTGTCTTCTCTGCTGTGTTATTAACTAACACTCTCCCTGGTATCTCTCTCCGAACTTCGCACTTTTGTCTGAACAATGTGGCAGGAACACCCATTCCAACTAGAAAAAAATACTTCCTGCCCCACGCCACTGTTCAGCCACTTTCTCAGAGTCCTTCTCAGAAGCAGGAACCACTTGACAATGGCAGAGGAGAACTCGTGTGTAGTAAACCACTTGACACGGCTTGAAACCCGAGAATGTTTTATTAGTGATTACCATAATCCTTGTATTCCCTTGTTGCCCTTGTACATCCTTCTTCCCAACCAGATCTTCCTCATTTCCAGGTATTCTTAGCTGACAGAGTCTACTTAAATTTCCTTTCCTCAGACTGCATTATATGAGAAAAAAATCTATCTTGTACATATGTAAATTTCTTTTATAACTGCCGCTACCATTATTGTCTTTATAATTGTCATCATTGTGATTATTATTATTATTATTATCATTAATGTACTCAGTAGTAGTGGCAGCAGCTGTAGTAGCACAAGTACTGACAGCATTAGCTTTATTAGTTCATAGAAAGTAGTACTCACACCTATTGCTACTTCAAATCATTTTAATACTATTTGACATATTAAAATTGTTCTTTCTAGGCAAACTATGATGTAAAAAGGTACTGTATGTCTGGTCATAGTAAGAGAACCTACTGTGGCCCTGCTCATATCAGGTTAAATATATAAATAAAAATACATTACAATGCTACTACACAACCGATCTGAAACTCCTTGAGCACTTGAAAACCTTCGGGTATGGCTTAACACATAAAAAGAAACTCTTGGACTGACTAGTGATGCACATTTAGAGTTATTATGTACACCGCAGCTCTTAGGATGAGCTAGTCACTCTCCAACAGACTCTCTTTAGGTCGAAGGGAAACAAATGCGTTAATCCAATAAAATGTCCTCCGACTTCCAGTGATGTTAAGTGGTTAAATTACAACGAGCTTTCTTTGGCCGTTATCAGTCGGAATAACTGCTAATGAGCTGCCTTACATAGTTCACCTGCGGGCTGAGACGTCGGTGGTGTCCAATACATAGCCATACAAGTAGTCCCAGCGTTCGCTGTGCCCGCTTCAACATCGGCAGCGCTTGTGAGGGAGCAGAGCGCTTGATCGCTCACGACAGGTGCAGTACAGCACCATGAGCCAGCCAGAGTGAGAGCTCCCCTTCCTCGTTTCATCTCCTTCGCTGGGCAAGCTAGCGAACTGCCTGTCCGTACTAGCATCATAGGATTAGCATAATGATTTACTCGTCTAATCTTCAGCGTCTTCTGCAATAGTGCATGTCGAAAACTTCTATGCTCTTCTTGTTTGAACTCTTTATCATCCACGTCCCACTTCCATACAAGGCTACACTCCAGACGAGTTCGTTCAGAAAAGTCTTGCTAACACTTAAATATTATTTTTCTTCTTCAGAGTCGCTTTTCTTTCCGTTGGCAGACTATATTTTAACCTTTCTATTTAGATCATCATCTAACATTTTACGGTACAAATAACAAAACTCGTCTATTTTTAGTGCCTCGTTTCCTAATCTAATTCCCTTAGTGTCGCCTGATTTAATTCGACTACATTCCCTTATCCTTGTTTGACTTCTGTTAATGTTCTTTCTCTATCTTCGTTTTAAGACACTGTCCATTACATTCAGCTGCTCTTCCAAGCCTTTGCTGTCTCTGACAGATTTAAAATGTCATCAGCAAACCTCAAAGTTTCTATTTCTCCTTCTTCATTTCTGCTCCAATTTCTTATTTGGTTTCCTTTATGCTTGCTCAGAAGACAGATTGAATAACACCGGGGACAGGCTGTATCCTGTCTCACTTCCTTCTTAACCACTGCTTCCCTGCCGCCTGGTTATTGGACAAGTTGCAAACAGCCTTTCACTCCCTGTATTTTACCAATGCTATCAAAGAGTGGTTCCACTCAGCACTGTCTAAGCCTATAAATGCTGTAAATGTAGGTTTGGCTTTCCAAAACCTGTTATTCGTAGGGTCAGTATTGCCTCACATGTTCCTACTTTTCTCCGGAATCCAAGCTGATCTCCCCTGAGGTCGGCTTCTACCAGTCTTTCCATTCTTCTGTACGTAACAGTGTCAATATTTTGCAACCATGACTTATTAAAGTGATAGTTAGGTAATAGTCGCACCTGTAAGCGGTTGGTTTCTTTGGAACTCGTTGGTTGGTTGATTTGTTGGGAAGGGACCAAACAGCGAGGTCATCGGATTTGGGAAGGATGGGAGGAAATCGGCCGTGCCCTTTCAAAGGAACCATTCCGGCATTTGCCTGAAGTTATTTAATGAAATCACGGGAAACTTAAGTCAGGATGGCCGGACCTGATTTGTATCGTCGTCCTCCCGAATCTTTGGAACTGGAAATATTACATTCTTCTTAAACTCTGATCGTATTTCGTCTGGCTAACACGTCTTGCACACCATGTGGAATAGTTTTGCCTTGGCTGGCTCTCCCATGAATATCAGTAGTTCTGACGGAATGTCATCTGCGCCAGAGATTTTGTCTCCATCTATGTCATTCAGTGCTCTCTCAAAATTTCATCTTGTGATGTCATATCTCCCATCTCATTTTCATCTCACTTCCCATTAGCCACTCCTATTTAGCCATTTTGCAGTTCCTGTCAATCTCATTTTTTAGTAACTTTTTCCCTTTCACATCTTTCATTTGCTACTTTTTTATATTTTTTCATTTTATCAATTAAATTCAACATCCTCGTGACGTCCGAGGATTTCTACAAAGCCTTGCTTTTTGCCTGCTTGCTTTTCTGCTGCCTTTACTGTTTCATCTCCCTTAACTACCAATTCGTCTTCTACGGTATTCCTTTCCCTTGTTGTACTCAGTCGTTGCGTAATGCTCCCTCTGAAATACTCAACAATCCCTGGTCCTCCCAACGTATTGAGTTCCCATCTCCTTAATTTTCTACCATTTTGCAGTTTTTTCATTTTCAGTCTTACAGTTCATAACCGATAAATTGTTTTCAGTGTCCACATCTGCTCCTGGAGATATGTTACAGTTTAGAAACAGGTTGCGAAATCTCTTTCTTGCCAATATATAATGTCTGAAAGCTCCCAGAGTCTCCAGGTCTCCTCCTCGTATACGAACTTCTGTTATGATTCTTAAACAGAAGTTTAAAGTGTTCTCTGTTCAAATTCTACCCTAGTCCATATTCACCTACTATTTTTCTTTACTTCCTTTTCTTGTTATCTAATTCCATTCTCTCAACAGTTTTACATCTTCTTCTCCCTTTACTATCTGAATAATTTCTTTTCTCATCTCACATTTCTTCAATTTTTTTGTTACCTGTGGAGCAGTTCGGCATATAGACTTGTATTAATATCGTGGGTGCTGGCTTTTGGTACACCTCGGCTGCGATAATGCATTCACTATGTCGTTGATAGTGACTCTCTCACACTGCTACTTTCCTTTTGAGTTTTAGTCCTTCATTACTCCCATCCTGCTGTCGCACTTTACTAATTCCCACTATATATAACTTAAACCTATCCACTCCCCTTTTCAACTTTCTACCCTACTTCCCCGATTATGGAATTTAACATTCCACGCTTGCATTTCCTGATGACGACATGACGAAGATCGGAATGAGGGATTGTTTCACCTCTGAAATATTTTACTCATGTGGATGACATCATCATTTAAAGTTCTATGTCCACGGGAAAAGTAACGGCTGCAGTTTCTCCTTGCTTTCATCCGTTCGCAGTACCAGAAAAGCAAGGCTACGTTGGCTGATGCTACAACGCCAGATCAGTCAATCACGCAGACTATTTTGCCTGCAACTATTGAAAGGGCTCCTGCTCTTTTTCGGAGGCCACATGTTTGTCAGGTCCCTCAACAAATACCACTTAGCTTTGGCTGCATCTAAGGTGCAGCTGTACATATCGTTGAGGCACGAAAACCACCCACCACGACAAAGTACATGGTTCACGGGGGCAGAGATATGCAATCAGAATAACAATCTCTATAAAAAAAACGGGTGTTTTCCAGAAATTTTTGAAGCTCTGAAACTTAAAACTACAAGGTTGAAATTTGGATTGTATACATTATAGCAGAAAAACAGTACACTGAAGTTTCGTTGCGTTACGTCTAGTAATTATCGGAATTTTTTGGTAAATAAGAATTTTGGCGTAGAATGAACAAAAATTTCATAGGTTTTCTGCCCTTTAGATGTAAGCAGACCCCTTCCGCGAACACCAGAAAAAATCCGCCTAAGGACTCTGAGGACAGACGCCGGTATATTGTAATGTTTCTGCACGTCTCTAGCATAATTTTCGTACTTCCCACCCTATAGTTCCCGAGGTCACAATCTCGCCCTTTTTGCAATATGCTAAGCTGCAGACATTACACAAAATTGTAAAGCGATCACACGCACGTGTACTAGAGAGTGAACAACTCCCACATTGAATGTAGACACTGTGACTCTAAGTGCAATACCTTCTGAAGACAGTTTTAAAACTGTCGAAACCGTAGTGAAAGTTTAATAAACCCGCATTTTACAAGTAGTTAGCTATCATTTCCAATCTATTTAAGCACATGAATGTATTCTCTCTCAGCGTGCAAGGTTTGTTGTCACTGTAAGAATCTATGAGATGCGGAACTAGTGAACAGGGAATATCTGTTGCGCATACTATCTCAGGTCAGACATGTACGTCCTCTCAGCCTCAGAGCGCCATAACCTACAGTCATTACATTAATGATACAGATTTAGATTTTCAATGGACAACGCAAATTGATTTGACTGCTTTCTCGTTATAAGTTAGAGACTCTTTCAAGAAATTAGCGCACTGTATTTAGAAACCAATATTAGTCAGAGAAGAACCTCACTTACAAATATTGTATTAAATTCATGGGTAAAGTTCCCTGTTAAATTTCCATGTCCTAGTTTACCGTGTAAATGAAAATTAATATGTTTTCATTCGATGTGAAACCAGAAACGTCATCATTCATGAAACATAAATGCATACCTACGGACAAGATAACGTCTGTGCGTGCCGGCTCGGGTGGCCGAGCGGTTCTAGGCGCTACAGTCTGGAACCGCGCGACCGCTACGGTCGCAGGATCGAGTCCTGCCTCGGGCATGGATGTGTGTGATGTCCTTAGGTTTAAGTAGTTCTAAGTTCTAGGGGACTGATGACCTCAGAAGTTAAGTCCCATAGCGCTCAGAGCCATGTGAACCATTTTTTTTTTGAACTTCTGTGTGTGGAGCGATGTCCCATTAGGCGCGAACAGGCCACCAAATTTGACAACGACTGAGCATGTTAGTGATGCCGTTACGACCGGGCAGAAAACATCAAGTAGTAAATTATGTGACGTGTTTGCAGGAAGACTGTTAGATGCAGAGAAAAAACAACTGACTGAAGTGGGTATTTATCAAGGTACCAATAATCACAATATCTATACGTTCACCCCTAAAACCCTCCACATGCTATTCATACATTTCATTTTATGTACAGGGTGTTTAAAAAATGACCGGTATATTTGAAACGGCAATAAAAGCTAAACGAGCAGCGATAGAAATACACCGTTTGTTGCAATATGCTTTGGACAACAGTACATTTTCAGGCGGACAAACTTTCGAAATTACAGTAGTTACAATTTTCAACAACAGATGGCGCTGCAAGTGATGTGAAAGATATAGAAGACAACGCAGTCTGTGGGTGCGCCATTCTGTACGTCGTCTTTCTGCTGTAAGCGTGTGCTGTTCACAACGTGCAAGTGTGCTGTGGACAACATGGTTTATTCCTTAGAACAGAGGATTCTTCTGGTGTTGGAATTCCACCGCATAGAACACAGTGTTGTTGCAACAAGACGAAGTTTTCAACGGAGGTTTAATGTAACCAAAGGACCGAAAAGTGATACAATAAAGGATCTGTTTGAAAAATTTCAACGGACTGGGAACGTGACGGATGAACGTGCTGGAAAGGTAGGGCGACCGCGTACGGCAACCACAGAGGGCAACGCGCAGCTAGTGCAGCAGGTGATCCAACAGCGGCCTCGGGTTTCCGTTCGCCGTGTTGCAGCTGCGGTCCAAATGACGCCAACGTCCACGTATCGTCTCATGCGCCAGAGTTTACACCTCTATCCATACAAAATTCAAATGCGGCAACCCCTCAGCGCCGCTACCATTGCTGCACGAGAGTCATTCGCTAACGATATAGTGCACAGGATTGATGACGGCGATATGCATGTGGGCAGCATTTGGTTTACTGACGAAGCTTATTTTTACCTGGACAGCTTCGTCAATAAACAGAACTGGCGCATATGGGGAACCGAAAAGCCCCATGTTGCAGTCCCATCGTCCCTGCATCCTCAAAAATTACTGGTCTGGGCCGCCATTTATTCCAAAGGAATCATTGGCCCATTTTTCAGATCCGAAACGATTACTGCATCACGCTATCTGGATATTCTTCGTGAATATGTGGCGGTACAAACCGCCTTAGCCGACACTGCGAACATCCCGTGGTTTATGCAAGATGGTGCCCGGCCACATCGCAGGGCCCACGTCTTTAATTTCCTGAATGAATATTTCGATGATCGTGTGATTGCTTTGGGCTATCCAAAACATACAGGAGGCGGCGTGGATTGGCCTCCCTATTCGCCAGACATGAACCCCTGTGATTTCTTTCTGTGGGAACACTTGAAAGACCAGGTGTACCTCCAGAATCCAGAAACAATTGAACAGCTGAAGCAGTACATCTCATCTGCATGTGAAGCCATTCCGCCAGACACGTTGTCAAAGGTTTCGGGTAATTTCATTCAGAGACTACGCCATATTATTGCTACTCCTGGTGGATATGTGGAAAATATCGTACTATAGTTTCCCAGACCGCAGCGCCATCTGTTGTTGACAATTGTAACTACTGTAATTTCGAAAGTTTGTCTGCCTGAAAAGTACTGTTGTCCCAAGCATATTGCAACAAACGGTGTATTTCTATCGCTGCTCGTTTAGTTTGTATTGCCGTTTCAAATATACCGGGCATTTTTGAAACATCCTGTAAGTGGAGTGCACTTTGCATGTACTGTGAATGGCACTTAGTGTCAGTGTGCGCAGCCTGCCTTTCACTGTGTACGTGATATTATGTTGTATAAAATTTGACCAGATACCTTGCAGCAATCATTTCAGTCTTCTACCAGTAAGTCTTAGGTCTTGATTCGTTAAGTGATACAATGAACTTCGATTCCGCTCTGTTGTTGATGAATAAAGCGAGCGTAATGACGCAGGTATTATCACACGGGGTGCGCATTCCGTAGGACGACGGCTAAAATCCCCGTCCGGCCATCCACATTTACATGAATGTGTGGTGTCTGTTCTTTCTGACATGTCCGAAAGACAGACACCACGCAGAATCCGTAGCTGTTATACATTATATGTGGATTGAATTTTGAGAGGGGAAGAAAGGAAGGGAAAGGGGAGGGATTACTGCTGTCGGCTGCATTGGAACATTACGCGGAATCGGCAGCAAGGAGCGATGGTGTGTGCCGGGATCTCCTGCTCACTAGGCATATAGTTTGATAGGCTTAGCTGGACAATAAGTCCACCTTCTTGAAAGCGGATGCGTAAATACGTCCGACGTCATGTGGAAATCTCGGAAGAGCGATATGGAGCGGATAGGTGTGGAGCGGCCGTGAGGCGAGACGAGATACTCCGCGCAGTTGCGGTAACACTGTGTCCCGGATGGCCTAGTGGCTACGCCACGTGCTTCGGTTCAAATCCCGTCCGTTGCACATTTTCACTCGTCGCTGCCGATTTCGTGTAATGCAGCTGACAGCAGTCATCCCTCCCCTTTACTTTCCTCTCCACATTCAGTCTACATCCAGATTTTGGTTTTCTGTGATTGATTTCTCAATATCGCACCAGGAAAATGCTGGGATGTAACTTGGAAAGGGCATAGCCTATCTCTTTTCCCACCTCATCCTAATCCGAGCTTATACTCTGTCTCTAGTGAACTCAATGTTGATCTTACTCTCCTTAATGAATAATTATTTAAAATCATAATTTCCCTTTTTTTGTTTTCTCTGATGATGGTAGCCTGCTGAAAAACAGTGTAACCGTTGAAAAATAGTGTCATCCAGACAGTTCATTCATTGGACGAATGCTCACCAGATCCGTGGCTCTACGTCACTGCGGTAATCACGTAGAAATCGCGCCTGTACGTAATTAACACCTCTGGCTATTAAAACTGCTACACCAAAAAGAAATGCAGATGATAAACGGATATTCATTGGACAGATATATTATACTAAAACTGACATGTGATTACAATTTCATGCAATTTGTGTGCATAGATCCTGAGAAATCAGTACACAGAACAACCACCTCTGGCCGTACAAACGGCCTTCATACGCCTGGGCATTGAGTCAAACAGAGCTTGGATGGTGTGTACAGGTACAGTTGCCCATGCAACTTCAACACGATACCACAGTTCATCAAGAGTAGTGACTGGCGTATTGTGACGAGCCAGATGCTCGGCCACTATTGAACAGACGTTTTAAATTGGTGAGAGATCTGGAGAATGTGCTGGCCAGGGCAGCAGTCGAACATTTTCTGTATCCAGAAAGGACCGTACAGGACCTGCAACATGCGGTCGTGCATTATCCTGGAGGAATGTAGTGTTTTGCAGGGATCGAATGAAGGGTAGACCCACGGGTCATAACACATGTGAAATGTAACGTCCACTGTTCAAAGTGCCGTCAATGCAAACAAGAGGTGACAGAGACGTGTAACCAATGGTACCTCATACCATCACGCCGGGTGATACGCCAGTATGGCGATGACGAATACACGCTTCCAATGTGCGTTCACCGCGATGTCACCAAACACTGATGCGACCATTATGATGCTGTAAACAGAACCTGGATTCATCCGAAAAAATGACGTTTTGCCATTCGTGTATCCAGGTTCGTCGTTGAGTACACCATCGCAGCCGGTCCTGTCTGTGATGCAGCGTCAAGGGTAACCGCAGCCATGGTCTCCGACCTGATAGTCCATGCTACTGCAAACGTCGTCGAACTGTTCGTGCAGATGGTTGTTGTCTTGTAAACGTCCCCATCTGTTCTCAAGGATCGAGACGTGGCTGCACTATCCGTTACAGCCTTGCGGATAAGATGCCTGTCATCTCGACTGCTTTTGATACGAGGCCGTTGCGATCCAGCACGGTGTTCCGTATTACCCTCCTGAACCCACCGATTCCATATTCTGCTAACAGTCATTGGATCTCGACCAACGCGAGCAGCAATGTCGCGATACGATAAACCGCAATTGTGATAGACTACAATCCAACCTTTATTAAAGTCGGAACCGTGATGGTATGTATTTCTCCTCCTTACACGAGGCATCACAACAACGTTTGATCAGACAATGCCGGTCAACTGCTGTTTGTGTATGAGAAATCGGTCGGAAACTTTCCTCATGTCAGCACGTTGTAGGTGTCCCCACCGGCGCCAACATTGTGTTAATGCTCTGAAAAGTTAATCATTTGCGTATCACAGCATCTTCTTCCCGTCGGTTAAATTTCGCGTCTGTAGCAGGTCATCTTCGTGGTGTAGCAATTTTAATAGCCAGTAGTGTACTTCGAGAGGACTCCAGCAAGACGACATGAGATCATAATACAGACACCACCTGCGGCCTGTTACGTGTCGTTTCACACTGCCAGCAGCCGATGGTAGTGTACACAGGAAACGGACCGCTTTCTTACAGCTACGGACAGCTTTTAGGTTTCTTTGGATGGCCTTGTTGTTGTCTCTGACAGGCGATCAGTGGGCGGCCACAGCACTCAGCGGAGGAAACGCTGCTCCGTCGCTCTTCAGATATGTCTGAGTGGTTCCGTGAACGCCGCCCTGACAAGAGGGTACTCACCTCGCCGCTGAGGTCGCCTCGGCTAAATCCTACTGAGCGCATCTGGGACGCTGCACGTGCCTGAGGTTCCGCCCGACCAGTCTGTGTTGCATGTGGACGGTTGTTGCGGAATCGTGAATGAGTATGACTCTTCCTTTCTCTATGCCACGATGAGTCACTCCCATCGTCGCCTGCTACTGAAATGCTTCTGATTAATTGCTGTATCACAAAGCTGCGTCGCACTTCGCTTGGAAAACAGAGTTCGTACAAACTGATGTGAGATGCAAATGTCCTTACATTAATGACAAATTCTGCAAACCAGTGGCACTTTATTTTATTTCAGAACTAAAAAGTGAATTTGCTGTAGCTAGATCCCCGTAAAATCAATGATATTCTGCAAAATATTTGATGCCTGGAATATCTCTTTTATTTCTCGACTTTTATGTTACGTTTACTAGTGGTGCGCAGGCCAAACAAGCCGCCGAACCTCCATACGGGCTTAAATTTTTCTCGTTTTACTGTCAGGGTAATTTCGTAAGCAATATGTGGGAGGGAGCAGTACGTTTCCAGACTAAATTTCCTCTCTGCAGCGAAGTGAGAGCTAATTTGAAACTTTAGTGTGTGCTGGACTGGAACTCGACCCCGGATCGTTTACGTTTTGCGGGCAAGTGCTCTACTGGCAGAACCGACAGGCCCGCCCCATAGTCTTACTTCCCCCAGTTTCTCCCTCCTGCTTCCAACTTTCAAATATTGCGTTGTATAACTTTTCAAGAAATCTTTGAACGTGTAGTAAAGGAAGAAGAAGTTATATTAGAGTCTAGCGTCCTGTCGACGATTTGATCATTAGAGACAGATTGCATACTGGTTTTGGGGAAGGGTGGGGAACGAAATCGACTGCGTTCTTTTAAAGGAATCGTCCCAGCATTCACCTTAAGCGGTGTAGGGGAATCACGCGGAACCTAAATCTGGAGAGACACATGGAATTTGAACTACCGTTGTCCGTGATAAGAATTCAGTGTCTTACCACTGTTCCTCCCCCCCCCCCTTCCTCCCCCTCCCCTGCTTCCCCCCCCCCCCCCCCCCCCGCCTACGCACTTGATGCAACATGTATTCTCTGTGTTTTAATATCAAACATCTCCATGATCTACAACGTATTTCTGGTTGCGTTTAAGGTAAGAATCGTCTTTGTATTCTTCTAACGCCCTCATACTGACTGAACGACTCGTACAAACATCGGCGTTCTCTAATTTCGAACTTACTCACATATCGTGATCTTCTTCAATTTTAAGAAAAGTTTTTCCTTGTGTCCTTAGCTGATAAAGTATCTTTCTAGAAATACCAGTTCCATGGTTACAATTCGTTTTTTATTAATACTTGTTTGATTGCCAGTAGCAGGGAGGAAACATTTCTTGTTTCCAGTCATCACTTTTTTGACTTGTTGGTTGCCGCCGGCTACGGATTCCTCTCCAGCGCCAACCTCTTCATCTCAGAGTAACACTTGCAACATACGTCCTCACTTATTTGCTGAATGTACACTCCTGGAAATGGAAAAAAGAACACATTGACACCGGTGTGTCAGACCCACCATACTTGCTCCGGATACTGCGAGAGGGCTGTACAAGCAATGATTACACGCACGGCACAGCGGACACACCAGGAACCGCGGTGTTGGCCGTCGAATGGCGCTAGCTGCGCAGCATTTGTGCACCGCTGCCGTCAGTGTCAGCCAGTTTGCCGTGGCATACGGAGCTCCATCGCAAACACTGGTAGCATGCCGCAACAGCGTGCACGTGAACCGTATGTGCAGTTGACGGACTTTGAGCGAGGGCGTATTGTGGGCATGCGGGAGGCCAGGTGGACGTACCGCCGAATTGCTCAACACGTGGGGCGTGAGGTCACCACAGTACATCGATGTTGTCGCCAGTGGTCGGCGGAAGGTGCACGTGCCCGTCGACCTGGGACCGGACCGCAGCGACGCACGGATGCACGCCAAGACCGTAGGAACCTATGCAGTGCCGTAGGGGACCGCACCGCCACTTCCCAGGAAATTAAGGACACTGTTGCTCCTGGAGTGTCGGCGAGGACCATTCGCAACCGTCTCCATGAAGCTGGGCTACGGTCCCGTACACCGTTAGGCCGTCTTCCGCTCACGCCCCAACATCGTGCAGCCCGCTTCCAGTGGTGTCGCGACAGGCGTGAATGGAGGGACGAATGGAGACGTGTCGTCTTCAGCGATGAGAGTCGCTTCTGCCTTGGTGCCAATGATGGTCGTATGCATGTTTAGCGCCGTGCAGGTGAGCGCCACAATCAGGACTGCATACGACCGAGGCACACAGGGCCAACACCCGGCATCATGGTGTGGGGAGCGATCTCCTACACTGGCCGTACACTTCTGGTGATCGTCGAGGGGACACTGAATAGTGCACGGTACATCCAAACCGTCATCGAACCCATTGTTCTACCATTCCTAGACCGGCAAGGGAACTTGCTGTTCCAACAGGACAATGCACGTCCGCATGTATCCCGTGCCACCCAACGTGCTCTAGAAAGTGTAAGTCAACTACCCTTGCCAGCAAGATCTCCGGATCTGTCCCCCATTGAGCATGTTTGGGACTGGATGAAGCGTCGTCTCACGCGGTCTGCACGTCCAGCACGAACGCTGGTCCAAATGAGGCGCCAGGTGGAAATGGCATGGCAAGCCGTTCCACAGGACTACATCCAGCATCTCTACGATCGTCTGCATCTGAGAATAGCAGCCTGCATTGCTGCGAAAGGTGGATATACACTGTACTAGTGCCGACATTGTGCATGCTCTGTTGCCTGTGTCTATGTGTCTGTGGTTCTGTCAGTGTGATCATGTGATGTATCTGACCCCAGGAATGTGTCAATAAAGTTTCCCCTTCCTGGGACAATGAATTCACGGTGTTCTTATTTCAATTTCCAGGAGTGTATTTCAGTCTCTACCTTCCTCTAAAGTTTTTGTCCTTTACAGTTTCCTCTAGTTCCTTATCTTATCACTCCACCTCATTTTCAACATTCGTCTGCAGCACCACATCTCAAATGCTTCGATTCTCTTCTAGACCGCTTTTTCCAGTTTCACTACCATACAACGCTATGCTCCAAGCGTACATTCTCAGAAACGTGTTCCTTAGATTAACGCCTTTGTTTGATACTAGTAGACCTCCATTGGCCAGGAATGCATTCCGTTTTTGCATGTGCTAGTCTACTTTTGGTGTCCTCCTTACTGCGTCCGTTATCGGTTGTTTTGCTGCCTAGGTAACAGACTTCCTTAACTTTCCCCTATTTTTCTCAGAATTTAGAACATCTTGAACCATTTCACATTATAGAACGCTTTTTCCAGGTCGACAAATCCTATGAACATGTCTTGATTTTTCTTTAGTCTTGCCTCTACTCTCAACCGCAACTTCAGAATTGCCTCATCGTGCCTTTAGTCTTCCTAAAACAAATCTGATCGTCATCTACCTCATGCTCAATTTTCGTTTCCATTCTTCTGTGTATTGCTCTGGTTAGCAACTTGGATGGATGAGCTGTTAAGCTGATTGTGCGAACATTCTGGCACTTGTCAGCTCTTGCAGTCTTCGGCATTGTGTGGATGAAGTCATATGGTATGTAGCTAGACTCATACATTCTACACACCAACGTGAATAATCGTTTTTTTGCGACTTCCCCCACTGATTTTACAAATTCTGATGCAACATTATCTATCCTTATGCCTTATTTGATCTTAAGTCCTCCAAAGCAAAGACAAATATGAATTAAAACATTTAGTATAGATGTGGAACCGCCATTTGCAGAAAAAGTCTCATTCTTCCCTACCAATACTACGTTGTAACCGCTACAGACTACGATGGTTTTGTTAGAAACTTGGATGAATTCCATTTTCATGAAATTGTTTCAGCGAATTACAGCCTACCTTTTGCCTGTCTTATAGCTTCCAGGTGGTCCGTACCCCTTCTATCGCTTCTTACGCAAAAGCCTTACATAATTTACAGTGGTGTCAGTTTCAAGCGAGTGATAGCCAACATCTAATCGAATTAAAATGTACCTTTCCAGTTTCTACACAGATTACGTTAAATTCCCTTATGCTGGTCAACTACCAGTTCCTACGTCAATTTTCGATCTTCTGCAGGTCTGCTTACATTTCGCTACATTTTTCTGTCATCGTGCTTTCCCCGTACACAACTGAATCGTTATCTCTCAGGTCATTTATGTATGTCACTAATAGCCCTACAGCAGTTGGTTGCATTGTACTGGGTAGCGTTCTCGCTTCCCACGCCCGGGTTCCCGGGTTCGATTCCCGGCGGGGTCAGGGATTTTCTCTGCCTCGTGATGGCTGGGTGTTGTGTGATGTCCTTAGGTTAGTTAGGTTTGAGTAGTTCTAAGTTCTAGGGGACTGATGACAACAGATGTTAAGTCCCATAGTGCTCAGAGCCATTTGAACCATTTTTATTATTTTCTGTGTACGTAATATTTCGACAACTTCTGTAGTTAAACACACATAAAAAAAAAAGTTTTGTATCACCTCGGTCCCGATAGTTCCGGTACCCGTACAGAAAATTGGAATAGAGATCAACATAAACATAATTTCCACTCTTTTTATTGCTCATGAAAACTACAAATTGCATGTTGTACCACCATACAGCGAGACCTTCAGAGGTGGTGGTCCACATTGCTGTACACACCGGTACCAAGTAGCACGACCTCTTGCATTGGTGCGTGCCTTTATTCGTCATGGCATACTATCCACAAGTTCATAAACGCACTGTTGGGCCACATTGTCTCACTCCTCAACGGCGATTCGGCTTAGATCCCTCAGAGTGGTTGGTGGGTCCCGGCGTCCACAACCAGCACTTTTTAATCTATCCCAGGCATGTTCGATAGCTTTCATGTCTGGAGAACGTGCTGGCCACTCAATTCGATGATCTCGTTATCCCGAAGGAAGTCATTCACAAGATGTGCACCATGGGGCACGAATTGTCGTCCATGAAGACGAATGCCTCCCCAATACGCTGCCGATATGTTAGGAGGATGGCACTGACGTATCGTACAGCCGTTACGGCGCCTCCCATGACTACCAGCGGCGTACGTCGTCCCCACGTAATGTCACCCCAGAACACCAGAGAACCTTCACCTTTCCACACTCGCTGGATAGTGTGTCTAAGGCGTTCAACCTGACCGCGTTGCCTCCAAACACGTCTCCGATGATTGTCTGGTTGAAGGCATATGCGACACCCATCGGTGAAGAACGTGATGCCGATCCTCAGCGTGGTAGCAAACATGGACCTCGACATGGACGTAAGGAGTGAAGTTGCGCATCATGCAACTTATTTCGCACAGTTTGAGTCGTAACACGACGTCCTGTGGCTGCACGAAAAGCATTATTCAACATGGTGGGGTTCCTCCGAGCCGTAATCCGTAGGTAGCGGTCATCCAGTGCAGTAGTAGCCCTTGGGCGGCCCGAGTGAGGCATGTCATCGTTAGTTCATGTCTCTCTATATCTCCTCCATGTCCGAAAAACATCGCTTTGGTTCTCTCCAAGACGCCCGGACACTTCAATTGTTGAGAGCTCTTCCTGGCACAAAGTAACAATGCGGGCGCGATCGAACCGCGAGCTACAGACGAGCCGTGTACCTCCTTCCTGGTGAAATGACAATGCATTTACAGGTTAGTGTAACAACTAGAGCGCAGCACTTGGTGTCACTTCATGCAATTCTTTCAGAAAACATTTAAAAGCGTGGAGTGGGCAGTTCTCCACAGTATATCTTATTCTCTATTCCTCTGCACCCCAGTCGAATGCAGCACTTTCACAATAATTCCACATCTTACAGATGTGATCACGTCTGTCTTGTTCCGATCGATTGCGGCTGAATCAGAATGGGGAAGATAAAACGCTGCACCCTTAGTCGCTGGAATTTTAATTAGGTGGGCTTTTTGGGGTGAATGTTCATTCCAACATTCTTCCACTTTGTCACTGAATTCGTCTGTGATCCGAAGATGGAGGTGGCTTGCGTGACTCCAAGCGCTTAGGTAGTGGATTTAAAAAAACACTACTTGACTTCATGTGCAACTCAAGAATTTGTACTCTGTCAGCTCTTCTGCTAACATCCAGATGAGAGATATTAGCTAAAACAGGCCACCATTGAATAGAAGTAGATGTGAAAGCGCCTGTGGTGGTCCTCGTGGCTTCATTCAGAGGTACATTTATTGTAATTGTATTAAGCGGAGAAGAGAAATTGCAGCACTGTATAGTGCACCTGTGTTTGCTTCCTAGACGTACCTAACTATAATGTGGAGAAGGTTTACTCTTGAGCAAAGCTTCTTCGATGGGATCGAGCAGTTAAACGTAAATGACATTGTCCGATAGAGGGCAATACCTGTATGATTAAGGATATACATACAGGAAACTTCAACCTGGTCAAAAAACAAATGTAACTCACTGTGAGCCTCTTTATTATGAAGATGGGACACAGTTACCTACACTTTATTTGGGTGTAGTTGGAGCCTCCACTTGCAAAAGTACTAGTGTGGTGAGGTCATTTAAGAAAATACTTTCCCAATGTTTGGTATCTTTGATCTGACGTAGTAATGCCACGTGATGTGCACATTGGATATCTGGGATATCTTAGACATACAAATTAAACAGAAAGTGAGCCACGACTGATCCTTGAGGGTGCCCTGGTTCAGGGTTCTCTACACCATTCAAAAAAATTGGAAAGCATGTTGTGGAATATACTTACTAGCTTCTGTCATGGAATTACATCAACAAACTTTAGGATCAAAGGTTCTCTCCATATTATATTGCAAGATCGACGAAAGCTCCAGACGAATTGAGGCCGCTCAGAAATCCGGATTTAACAAGTATTGTGGGCGTTGTAATGGATAGTTCTAGCCACATATTAGTTGCATATACGTTGCATATTAGTTGTAGGTACGTCAAAGTGTTAAACCTTGAGAGCAGCAATTTGGATTCTTTGTGAGTTTCACCCTGTGCGACAGGGATTACTTTATCAACAACCATTTGTAGCAGGTTGAGCATTACATCTTTGAAAGTTTTCAGTTCGCAGAATTTCTTTGGAGACTTTTTGTTCGTTGTTTTGACTTCCAATAGAGCTTGTGGCGTGGGCTCCGAACAGTGAGCAACGAAATTTCCCCCCTGACAGCTCACTAGGCAACTGGGGAAGTTGTCAAAATGTCGTGCAGTGAGAAAATGACATTTAGGTCGTAAATCTAGTAACTTGTAGACCATCTATTCCGCCAGAAAACCTGAAGGATCAGAATCCTATTACAGTTCCTCTTCTTACACCCGAAGTTCCTTCCACGTGTGAGGATTTCTCCTCACCGCGAAAGCCGGACAGAGTTCCACTTGCTAGGGACTGTTCACTCCAGTCCCAGTGCTGCTGTGATATTCTGTAATGCTTGTACACTCCTGGAAATTGAAATAAGAAGACCGTGAATTCATTGTCCCAGGAAGGAGAAACTTTATTGACACATTCCTTGGGTCAGATACATCACATGATCACACTGACAGTACCACAGGCACATAGACACAGGCAACAGAGCTTGCACAATGTCGGCACTAGTATAGTGTATATCCACCTTTCGCAGCAATGCAGGCTGCTATTCTCCCATGGAGACGATCGTAGAGATGCTGGATGTAGTCCTGTGGAACGGCTTGCCATGTCATTTCCACCTGGCGCCTCATTTGGACCAGCATTCGTGCTGGACGTGCAGACCGCATGAAACGACGCTTCATCCAGTCCCAAACATGCTCAATGGGGGACAGATCCGGAGATCTTGCTGGCAAGGGTAGTTGACTTACACCTTCTAGAGCACGTTGGGTGGCACGGGATACATGCGGACGTGCATTGTCCTGTTGGAACAGCAAGTTCCCTTGCCGGTCTAGGAATGGTAGAACGATGGGTTCGATGACGGTTTGGATGTACCGTGCACTATTCAGTGTCCCCTCGACGATCACCAGAGGTGTACGGCCAGTGTAGGAGATCGCTCCCCACACCATGATGCCGGGTGTTGGCCCTTTGTGCCTCGGTCGTATGCAGTCCTGAAAGTGGCGCTCACCTGCACGGCGCCAAACACGCATACGACCATCATTGGCACCAAGGCAGAAGCGACTCTCATCGCTGAAGACGACACGTTTCCATTCGTCCCTCCATTCACGCCTGTCGCGACACCACTGGAGGCGGGCTGCACGATGTTGGGGCGTGAGCGGAAGACGGCCTACCGGTATGCGGGACCGTAGCCCAGCTTCATGGAGACGGTTGCGAATGGTCCTCGCCGATACCCCAGGAGCAACAGTGTCCCTAATTTGCTGGGAAGTGGCGGTGCGGTCCCCTACGGCACTGCGGCATGCTACCAGTGTTAAAGACTGCGATGGAACTCCGTATGCCAGGGCAAACTGGCTGACACTGACGGCGGCGGTGCACAAATGCTGCGCAGCTAGCGCCATTCGACGGCCAACACCACGGTTCCTGGTGTGTCCGCTCTGCCGTGCGAGTGATCATTGCTTGTACAGCCCTTTCGCAGTGTCCGGAGCAAGTGTGGTGTACAATAGGTGACAACGGGCTTCCCATTTCAACTCCATCAGTCTGTTCGTATGCGTGTTTGGCGCCGTGCAGGTGAGCGCCACAATAGGACTGCATACGGCCGAGGCACACAGGGCCAACACCCGGCATCATGGTGTGGGGAGCGATCTCCTACACTGGCCGTACACCTCTGGCGCTCGTCGAGGGTCGAGTGCACGGTACATCCAAACCGTCATCGAACCCATCGTTCTACCATTCCTAGACCGGCAAGGGAACTTGCTGTTCCAACAGGACAATCCACGTCCGCATGTATCCCGTGCCACCCAACGTGCTCTAGAAGGTTTAAATCAACTACGCTGGCCAGCAAGATCTCCGGATCTGTCCCCCATTGAGCATGTTTGGGACTGGATGAAGCGTCGTCTCACGTGGTCTGCACGTCCAGCACGAACGCTGGTCCAACTGAGGCGCCAGGTGGAAATGGCATGGCAAGCCGTTCCACAGGACTACATCCAGAATGTCTACGATCGTCTCCATGGGAGAATAGCAGCCTGCATTGCTGCGAAAGGTGGATATACACTGTACTAGTGCCGACATTGTGCATGCTCTGTTGCCTGTGTCTATGTGTCTGTGGTTCTGTCAGTGTGATCATGTGATGTATCTGACCCCAGGAATGTGTCAATAAAGTTTCCCCTTCCTGGGACAATGAATTCACGGTGTTCTTATTTCATTTCCAGGAGTGTATGTGTGCCAACTAGCCCCGCAGATGATGAAGAGATTGAAGAAATGTGTGAAGCGATGAAAGAAATTATTCAAATTGTTAAGGCAGACGAAAATTTAATAGTCATGGGCGACTGGAATTCGATATTATGAAAAGAAAGAGAAGGAAAAGTGGTTGGTGAATGTGGACTGGGGGTAAGGAATGAAAGACGAAGCCGCATGATAGATTTTTGCACTTAATCATAGCTAGAAATTTAGAACCCATGTTTTGAACTATAAGACATTTCCAGGGGCAGATGTGGACACTGACCACAATTTATTGGTTATGAGCTGTAGATTAAAATTGAAGAAACGGCAAAAAGATAGGAATTTAAGGAGATGGGACCTGGATAAACTGAAAGAACCAGAGATTGTACAGAGTTTCAGCGAAAGCATAAGGGAACTATTGACAAGAACGGGGGCAAGGAACACAGTAGAAGAAGAATGGGTAGATTTGAGAGAAGAAATAGTGAAGACAGCAGAGGATCAAGTAGGTAAAAAGACGAGGGCAAGTAGAAATTCTTGGGTAACAGGAGATATATTGAATTTAATCGATGAAAAGAGAAAATATAAAAATGCAGTAAATGAAGCAGGCGAAAAGGAATATAAATATCTCAAAAATGAATCGACAGAAAGTGTAAAATGGCTAAGTAGGGATGGCTAGAGGACAAATATAAGGACGTAGATGCACATATCACGATAGACACTGCCTACAAGAAATTAAGGAGACCTTTAGAGAAAAGAATGAATATCAAGAGCTCAGATGGAAAACGAGTCCTAAGCAAGGAAAGGAAAGCAGAAAGATGGAAGGAGTGTATAGAGGGTCTCTACAAAGTCTTTGTACTTCAAGGTAGTATGATGGAAATGGAAGAGGACGTAAATGAAGCTGAAATGAGAGATATGACACTGCGTGAAGAATTTGACAGAGTACTGAAAGACCTGAGTCGAAACAAGGCCCCGAGAGCAGAGAACATTCCATTAGAATTACTGATAGCCTTGGGATAGCCAACCATGACAAAACTCTATCATCTGGTGAGCAAGATGTGTGAGACAGGCTAAATAACCTCGCACTTCAAGAAGAATGTAGTAATTCCAATGCCAAAGATAGCAGGTGTTGTCAGGTGCGAAAATTACCGAACTATCAGTTTAATAAGTCACGGCTGCAAAATACTAACACAAATTCTTTAGAGACGAATGGAAAAACTGGTAGAAGCCGACCTCAGGGAAAATCAGTTTGAATTCCGTAGAAATGTTGGAACGTGCGAGACAATACTGACCCTAAGACTTATGCCGGCCACTGTGGCCGAGCGGTTCTAGGCGCTACTGTCTGGAACCGCGCAACCGCTGAGGTCGCAGTTTCGAATCCTGCCTCGGGCATGGATGTGTGTGATGTCCGTAGGTTAGTTAGGTTTAAGTAGTTCTAAGCTGTAGGGGACTGATGACCTTAGAAGTTAAGTCCCATAGTGCTCAGAGAGCCATTTCAACCATTTTTGAGCCTAAGACTTATCTTCCAATACAGATTAAGGAAAGGCAAACCTAAGTTTCTAGCATTCGTAGGCTTAGAGAAAGCTTTTAATGATGTTGACTGGAACACACTCTTTCAAATTCTAAAGGTGGCAGGGATAAAATACACCAATTTAGTATTGGAGGGAAGTGTGGAGGATAAAAATCTTAGAGGGAGAACAAGAGATGAATAAACTAACCAGATTCAGGAGGATGTAGGTTGCAGTAGTTAATCGCAAATGAAAAGGGTTGCACAGGATAGAGTAACATGGAGAGCTGCATCAGACCAGTCTCTAGACTGAAAACCACAGCAGTAAGAGCGATGTGGACGCTGTCATTTGTACTCAGGTGATTCATGTGAAAATATTTCCGACGTGATTATGGCCACCGAAAGCGGCGGTGTTTGCGTAGAGTTATCGTTGATAACAGACAAGCAATACTGATACTACAGACAACTTGGTAGGTGGATACTCGCAGCTATGAGTATTCATCTTGGGTGTTAATAACCGCTTCATCTGTATTTGGTCCTTTATTATTCTATCTCTGCCGGTTTCGCGGCACTAAAGGCCACATCTTCAGACGAACTTTAGATTCAAACAGTAGAGCAGAAAAGCTCGGAATATTTTTACCCAACATACGTTGTCCATCGAAACAAAACACCTCCAAAAGACAACATGGGTTTCGAGAAAAACTAATGTGTGAAACCCATCTCGCGCTATTCGTCCACGAGACTCAGAGGACCATAGACACGGGTTACAGGTAGATGCCGTGTTTCTTGACTTCCGCAAGGCGTTCGATACAGTTCCCCACAGTCGTTTAATGAACAAAGTAAGAGCATACGGACTATCAGATCAATTGTGTGATTGGATTGAGGAGTTCCTAGATAACAGAACGCAGCATGTCATTCTCAATCGAGAGAAGTCTTCCGAAGTAAGAGCGATTTCAGGTGTGCCGCAGGGGAGTGTCGTAGGACCGTTGCTATTCACAATGTACATAAATGACCTTGCGGATATCATCGGAAGTTGACTGAGGCTTTCTGCGATTGATGCTGTAGTATTGAGAGGTTGTTACAATGGAAAATTGTACTGAAATGCAGGAGGATCTCCAACGAATTGATGTATGGTGCAGGGAATGGCAATAGGATCTCAATGTAGGCAAGCGTAATGTGCTGCGAATACATAGAAAGAAAGATCCTTTATCATTTACCTACAATATAGCAGGTCAGCAACTGGAAGTAGTTAATTCCATAAATTATCTGGGAATAGGCATTAGGAGTGATCTAAAATGGAATGACCATATAAAATTAATCGTCGGTAAAGCAGATGCCATACTGAGATTCATTGGAAGAATCCTAAGGAAATGCAGTCCGAAAACAAAGGAAGTAGGTTACAGTACACTTGTTCGCCAACTGCATGAATACTGCTCGCCGGTGTGGGATCCGTACAGGATAGGGTTGACAGAAGAGATAGAGAGGATCCAACGGACAGCAGCGCGTTTCGTTACAGGATCATTTAGTAATCCCGAAAGCGTTACGGAGATGACAGATAAACTCCAGTGGAAGACTATGCAAGAGATACGCTCAGTAGCTCGGTACGGGCTTTTGTTTGAAGTTTCGAGAATATACCTTCACCGAGGAGTCAAGCAGTATATTGCTCCCTCCTACGTATATCTCGCGAAGAGACCATGAGGATAAAATCAGAGAGATCAGAGCCCACACAGAGGCATACCGACAATCTTTCTTTCCACGAACAATACGAGACTGGAATAGAAGGTAAAACAGATAGCAGTACCTAAGGTACCCTACGCCACACACCGTCACGTGGCTTGCGGAGTATGGAAGTAGATGTAGATGTGGATATGTCATGGATATTCGTTCCAGCCCGCGCATCATCAGCGCATGCGCGAGGCGTCCGCAGGCAAGCTGTTTGTTTTCTTGCCGTCAATATGACAGAGCTCGCGACCGCCTTTCCTGTACGTTTTTCCATATAGATCGGAGAAGCGGTCACTGCTGTACGTTTTGTATTGGACCCACCAACCATATTGGAATCCGGCAGTTATTAATCTATGACGCACTGTCTTTTAGCGGTGTTTTATTTTGACGGCCAACGAATGTTGGGTAAAAAGATTCCGAGCTTTTCCGCCCTAATGTTTTAATCATATGTTCGCATGAAAATGTGGCTTTTAGTGCCACGAAACCGGTAGTGATGCAGTAATAAAGTACCAAATGGAGATGAAGCGGTTTTTAATACGTAAGACTGCTTGAGACAGCCACAGAAATCAATGTGGGACGTATGACGAACGTATCTATCATGATACTGCGGCGTAATTGGATGATAATGGGCTATGGCAGCAGACAACCGGCGCGAGTGCCTTTGCTAGCAGCACACCACCTACAGAGCCTCTCCTGGCCTCGTGGTTATGTCGGTTGGACCCTAGGCGAATGGAAAACCGTGCCTTGGTCGGATGAAGGACGAAGGAGCTCAACGTCGCCGAATCTCACCGACTCTTGCCTGTAGTGGGGTTACTGCAGAATGAGTGGCGGCGAGGTAGATCCAGGACAGCCGGGTGGCAGGGATAGACACGGCTCCTTCAGAGCAACCCCACAAGAAGATCGCAAGAATTTAAGTCTGCTTCTTACGAACAGCCGCATGACGACATCTGAAATCCGGCAGATGTTACAAGCAAAGTGTCACCACGAAACAGCGGAATAGCTTAGTGGGAGCAGCGCCGAGATCTCAAATTGCCGCTTGTCATTTGCTGTTGAAACCGTACTCCAAAGAACAGAGTCTTTTACATTGTATAGCCAGATTCAACTGAGCCTTGGAGTCGCATTCAGTGGTGTTGAGAGACGAGGCTCGCTTCTGTTTGTGACGATCCGTCTGACGACCAACGTGTCCATAATAGACAACATGGTGAAAACGGTCACAGTATACACTGAAGTGAGCGAACTCATGCGATACCTCTTAATATGGCTTCGGACTTCCTTTCGCCGGAACTAATGCAGCACATCGACGTGGTATGGACTCAACAAGTCTTTGGAAGTGTCCTGCAGAAATATTGAGCCATGCCGCTTCTATAGTCGTCCATGACTGCGGTAGTGTTGACGATGTAGTATTTTGTGCACGAACTGACTTCTCGATTATGTCCCATAACTGTTCGATGGGATTCACGTCGGACTGTCTGGGTGGCCAAATCATTCATTCGAACAGTCCAGAATGCACTCCAAACCAATCGCGAACAGTTGTAGCCTAGTTACATGGCGCATTGTCATCCATAAAAATTCCAACCTTATTTGGTAACCACTTACAGTCAATGATCATTTCAACTGGAACAGAGGACCCAGTCCGTTCCATGCAAACACAGCCCACGCCATTATGAGCCACTAGCAGCTTGCACAATGCCTCGTTCACAGCTTGGGTTCACAGCTCCGTCGTGTTTTCCCTACACTCGAACCCTGCCATCAGCTCTTACCAACTGATTTCAGGAGTCATCTTGTAACCTCCCCACTATAATTGATTTAGGCCAGCTTTACCTCGCACTCTATAAAATCTACGTATCATCAAAAACCATGCCCCTACAAACAGGTATCCAACTTAAACTCATGTGCTAAACTTTGACTTAACGGAACCTACTTTGAACTGAACTATAATTGGTCTGAATGCAACTTCTCTTTGTATTAAATGCACAACGGAAGTAAAACAATCATTTGGCCTTAATCAAAATTTCCAGTTACTCGCATTTTGATAACATTGCTTCGGATTTCTCAAAAGCACAATTACAAACAGCAAGAAGGCAGCGTCTAAGCCAGATTTCTGTTTCTAGATACATATTCAAACTTTTGAATGATAAACAGTGGATGAGGAGAGTAACTATTCCTACGAGATGATATTCCAAGACAGCGAGGTTAGAACGAGGTATATATTCAAAAGACAGAGTAAAAACTTCGCGTGATCTTTACACATAACGTTGATCTGAACAGTACTATGCTTAACAAAGTGAACAATGATTTAAAAAGGACAGAATGTTAACAGATTACTTCTATAAAGATCAAAGAGCTTAATCAATTAATATGTTAATGCATAACTCAGGTAAGTGGGGTGCTGTTTCTTGGAGCTCTGAGCAAGTTAACTAGCTGACAAGAATCATTCCCACAAATTAGGTGCGTAGTGCTGCAGTCGTACCTCAAAAGATAGTTCAAAATTTATATTCCTTTCATATTTAATTGTGTATATCATATTCATCCTTCCTTCATCTAACACATACAATCGCAAGTCCACAAAGCACTGCTAAATACGTCCATTACCTACTACGCTTGAGCTAAGGATAAATCAGAGACTGAGACTGTGCCATGACAAGACCAAAGATGGTTTAACAGTAAAGTAACTTCCTCTCTTTTTCTGATGTGCGCATCCATGACATACGAAAACCAAATGACATGACCACCTTACATGCTGACCAGGCCACGGTTTTCCAGTCGTCTACGGTTCAGCTGATACGGTCACGAGACAAGGAGAGGCCCTGCAGGTGATGTCGTGCTCTTAGCAAAGGCAATCAGGTCTGTCGTCTGCTGCCATAGCCCATTGATGCCCCATTTCTCCGCACTGTCCTAACGGATACGTTCGACACTGTGGATCTCGGAATACTGAATTCACGATTTCCGAAATGGAATATCCCTCACGGCTAGCTCCAACTACACTACCGGCCATTAAATTTGCTACACCACTAGTGCTACAGACGCGAAATTTAATCGACAGGAAGAAGATGCTGTTACACGCAAATGATTAGCTTTTCAGAGCATTCACACAAGGTTGGCGCCGGTGGGGACACCTACAACGTGCTGACATGAGGAAAGTTTCCGACCGATTTCTCATACACAAACAGCAGTTGACCGGCATTGTCTGATCAAACGTTGTTGTGATGCCTCGTGTAGGGAGGAGAAATGCGTACCATCGCGTTTCCGACTTTGATAAAGGTCGGATTGTAGCCTATCGCGATTGCGGTTTATCGTATCGCGACATTGCTGCTCGCGTTGGTCGAGATCCAACGACTGTTAGCAGAACATGGAATCGGTTAGTTCAGGAGGGTAATACTGAACGCCATGCTGGATCCCAACGGCCTCTTATCACTAGCAGTCGAGATGACAGGCATCTTATCCGCACGGCCGTAACAGATTGTGCAGCCACGTCTCGATCCCTGAGTCAAGAGATGGAGACGTTTGCAAGACAACAACTATCTGCACGAACAGTTCGACGACTTTTGCAGGAGTATGGATTATCAGCTCGGAGACCATGGCTGCAGTTACCCCTGACGCTGCATCACAGACAGGAGTGCCTGCGATAGTGTACTCAAGGACGAACCTTGGTGCACGAATGGTAAAGCGTCATTTTTTCTGATGAATCCATCATGATGGTCGCATCCGTGTTTGTCGACATCGCGGTGAATGCACATTGGAAGCGTGTATTCGTCATCGCCATACTGGCGTATCACCAGGTGTGATGGTATGGGGTAGCAGATGTGTTACGACCCGTGGCTCTACCCTTTATTCGATCCCTGCGAAACCTTACATTTCAGTAGGGTAATGCACGGCCGCATGTTGCAGGTACTGCACGGGCCTTTCTGGATACAGAAAATGTTCGACTGCTGCCCTGGCCAGCACATTCTCCAGATCTCTCACCAATTAAAAACGTCTGGTCAATAGTGGCCGAGCAACCGGCGCGTCACAATACGCCAGTCACTACTCTTGATGAACTGTGGTATCGTGTTGAAGGTGCATGGGCAACTGTACCTGTACACGCCATCCAAGCTCTGTTTGACTCAATGCCCAGGCGTATGAAGGCCGTTTTTACGGCCAGAGGTGGTTGTTCTGGGTACTGATTTCTCAGGATCTTTGCACCCAAACTGCGTGAAAATGTAATCATATGTCAGTTCTAGTATAATGCTTTTGTCCAATGAATACCCGTTTATCATCTGCATTTCTTCTTGATGGAGCAAATTTAATGGCCAGTAGTGTACTATTCCGCGCTCAGAGTCTGTAAACTCCCGTCGTACGGTTATAATCATGACGGAAAACTATTTAGATGAATCGCCTGCGTACAAACGACAGCTCCGCCAATGCACTGCCCTTTTATACCTTGTGTGCGCCTTACTACCGCTATTTGTATATGTGCGTTTGTGGCTAGAAAGGTGAATGCTGTTGTCATACATTCCGTGAACAAACACCAAGTGGCATATTCCAGCATTTCGCTTCAAAAACCCTGTATGGTATTTACATATCCTTCACTGACCTGTATGGTCCCGTGATTTGTGATCCATACCGATTGTCTGGAAGGCGGTAGGAAGATGTTAATATTCATATCTGCCTCCGGCCGGCAGTGCTGGTGAACTGACACAGCATGCATATCAGAAATGGCAAGAAATTCCGCGTTATAACATTCGGGGACTGTTTGCTTCCATATGATAACGACGAGAAAATTGCACTCGTGCCCGTGCGGGTTACACCGCATAAACCAGTTCCGAATGAAAAAAAAAAGTATAATCATTTAATAATCGTTATGTGATCAAAATCTCCATAAATGTTTCTAAATACGGGACTCGTGTTTGATGATGTGATACTTCCCTTTTGATCAATGTGTGTTGATATGTGCCACAATGGAGCAAGACGTAGAGGATTAGCTTCGGAACGGAAATTGTTTTGGGACAAGCGATTGACTTTCTTTTGTTGCAGACGGCGTGCCTAATTCTTCTGAATACGAAATTGAAATGTGAGCAGAGCAGGGATTAGGTTAATAGATTTCTTGCCTGAAGGCGACAGCAGCGTTCTGCTCATCTCAGTTCCACGCAGGCAATCACAAGTTGCTTCTGCCCGCTGTTGCTCTTTTCGTTGCTACGCACGTATACTCCATTTGCAATAGGAGGCTCCACTTCGTCATTTCTTTTCCGTCGACGGGCCTACATTCGTGTAACTGCTTTCGCAAAATGTGTAACTAAATGGATAGGTTTTACGTGGAGACTTCAGAAAGTGAGTTACATTTGTCGCCCCACGCTAAGACCATTGCGAAGAAAGACTGGCGCATTGTCAAAAGAGAGTACGTGTTTTAGGTTCCCTGAAAACATAGTTCTGCAGCGGTGCAGTTAACAAGAGTACCACAGTGTGCAATATAAATTGTGCGGTGACTGGAGACGTACTCCACAGTTGAGGAATGAGGGGCAGTACGATTCTTGTAGGCAAAACGTCTAAATTCGGGTGGTAAGAGGAATGAAATGTCGCGCCCAGCCGCAGTGAAATGGTGCCACCAACGTGGCCACGAAGGTGATGCTGATCTGGAAGTCCACAATTTGATGCACGCGATATCCATCTTTTCTTTAAGCTGAAAGAACAGCAACGGAGCAAGAGATTTTTTAACGATCAGGACGTTCGCACAGCGGCTCTGGATGAAGTGTGTTTCTGTCGTTGAGGAATATAATGCCTGGTGGAACGTTCCGACCACTGTTCGTTCCTTGTTGACAAATAGTGTGAAGTTCTGTGCTACTTTGAAGTGCAGTGCAGCATCCAGTAAAAGCTAGCGCAGCGTCACATGAATAACGTTTCAGAAGCTTCCATGCAATGTACTGATAATCTGGATCTTAATCAGCACACTGTGGCTTTGAGATATACTTAATCACCACAGTCAGTACCCAAAATTCTGTCCGCAAGACCCTCGTGCGATTTTTCTTGGTGAAAGGACTGGCAAGGCGTCCACAGACCTCACGATGTCAACCGAAGACACACCTGAAACCAGCATTAACGGTCTCCAGCCAGCTGTTCATACGCACCATCATTACAGCCGACTAACAACTCCAATATCTTCATTTCTTACAAGAACAGCCTTACTCACCAACCTTGAGTGCGTCCATACATTACATGACACGAGTTGAACATTTGAAGATATACTCAAACTCTGCCATCTGTGTTCTTCTGTATGTAGGTTAAGTTGCATTATCTTAGAGCATATCAACTCCATTTGATACAACACGTATGATGTATTAGTAATAGCCACACTTATAAAGCATAGACAAAGAAATTTAGTTTACATTTACATCAGTGCGAAATGACTATCTAGTTTAATGAAAATCCACTTGGCTGACCAATGTAGAATTTAGCATCATGTACACAAAATGGGTTTGAATTGAATTAACTTAAAAGGAACACAGAAATGTATCTTTTATGGTCCTACATAAGAGGATAACAACCTCTTGATAGCGTAGGCAAGGAGCAGGGGTATATGATTCTCTGTCTGTGTTGTCTCTCTCCTCACATGTACGTCAGTTTGAAGGCGACAAATCCATTCAGTTCTCAGCACTAAAAATGTAACAAAGAAATTCAATTTCGTCCATATAAGCGTGTTAAAAAAAGCATTTGACTGAAAAACGTTTCAATGTGGCCTACTGAAAAATAAAGTGTATCTGCAACAGTTAACAGAAGAGATTATGATTTTAACATGTCAGTTGCTGGTAGCACACGTACCTCTGCATGACTGAAATTCACACTTAAACTCTTGCAAGAGAGTTCACCACCTGCAGTCTATTTCTCTACCATTCCGCTTATGATGAGTGGTTGGGAAAAAAGAATGCTTAAATCTTTCCTTGCGAACTCTTATTTCTCTTCTTTCATTATGGTGCTCATTTCTCACTGTCTAGGTGGGAATCAACAAAATATTTTCTCATTCTAGGGAGAAGAAGCAGTAGTTCCAATAAAACTCATTTTACTAATGTGAACTTCAGACAGGACCGCATTTTATTCTTAGTACATATAACACATAGATGTATAAGAAACTCAGATCGAGTGAGTAAAAATTTTACTCGACTATGGGTACAGTTTAACACCCATCATTATATTATGACACTAATTTTTGCAAACGATCAGCTTGTAGTACTGGTAATGAAGATAATATTCAACATGCTGCATTACGATTCCAGAATAAATAAGCATAAACACAGATTAGAGTTTTTTATTTCAGGAATGAAAGTAACAGATTTTGAAGAGAATTAACAGACTAATAAACTGCAGAACTGCTCAAAGAGTTAACAATTTCAGACAGACGAGACACGGCGGTGACATGTTATTTCACTGCCTACACTCATTTCCTGCCATAGCATTACGATATTTCTAAAGTTGAGAAAAAGAGAAACTTCTCGTAGAACAACAAATTTTACAATTTATTGATGCAACCTGCGTCATAATCCAACATTTGTTAAAAGAGTACTGTTAGTTTTAATTGAGTCACACATCAGAATTCGGGGACGCGAGTGGCAGCCATTCTCAACTACCGTCACGTAAGGTGGCGAGGTGCGGCTGCAGAAGACGCGAGTCCGCTAAGTGGTCCCAGAGAGAGGCAAAAGCGAGGAAGTTTGGCGTAGGAATAGTCCGCCAAAACTAATGAGGAAGGCGCAGTTTTAGTGGGAAGGCATCCCTTAGGAACATCAGAGTGGACCAGTCCCTGGTCTGGAAGGCTGAGAGGAACAAAATAGCCCTACCATTAAAATACAGTTCGGTCGTAAAATTCTCCAAGGGAGTAAACAATTGAGTTACAGCTGTGACTCATCAAAGTAGCTAAATTGTAAATATTAGGAAACGAGGCGTTTCTGACATAGACTCTGCTAAGAAGTTGTTGCCGGGGGTCGGACCAAGTAGCTAGTGACAGTTCCGTCTCAGCGGCGCAATAAGTACATCTGATGTCTGCGAAATGTAAGTATGTACACGTTGGAAGCTTCGGTGGTTGGTGCTGAAAATTGACATCTTAAACTGTAACAATAACTACAGATTTAGATGTGGTTATGTCAGATGAACAAAGGTTACTTCGTGCTATCACGCCTTATCTCACTTTGCTACACGTAAGTAGGGTTATGCTTATTATCTTTCTGTGTATATACTGAGCGTTGTGGGAGACAGTCGCCGATGGGCTTGTAGTTGCGACTGCATATGGAAACTTAATAGCAGTGGGGAATCTTGCGAGTCGAGGTTCTAAGCAGTATTAGAACTATCTTGGAATTTCTCTTATAAAGTCCCGTGTGGCAGCATATTTTGTTTGATATCTCACTGGGTTCAATAGCCCATCAAAGTTATGCTATGGAGACTTAGTGTCTTTCGTGAAGGCTAGGTGAACTATGATGCGATGCACTTTTATCATTGACTTGCGGTTGGTACTGTTGTACAATGTACACCAACTTAATCGGACGGCACAGAGGGTCGACAATACAGGCTATTTTCATTAGACGCGTTGGGTATTTATTTGGCGGCCAACCACCCTCTTCCCACACGTAACAGTTAATTCAAAGATTGTGTTTGCGCTAAGAGTTGGAGAACAACTTCAGAACGATATTTAACAAACTGCAGCGGGGCGGATACGGATCGAAGTGTGGAAACCATCAGGTGTAGTGCTACGGGAGCGTGACGAAATATGATGCCTAAGAATTTTTTTGTGTGAAAACTTCTAAGGCTTTTTAATCAAAACAAACGTCGTAACTCTTCAGACTTTCCCGGCGAGATCTTGACGTGTGGAATAATCGGGTCTACTGCCGGATGTTTGTGTCGCACTGTCACAATATTTCAGCCACTTAACTCGTTTAAGAACTTTCAGCATTGCAGCGCGTCAGCAATCGTAATTATCTAAATAAATTATGAATAATCCTCCTCGATTGCGAAAATTCCCGGTGTTTACCCAGGTTTCAACGTGGATAACCACGCCTTCTTCAGAACAAAATAAAAAACAGCTTGCCTAAGTGGGCATAGTCAATTTCTAAAATGAACACCCACAACGGCAGGTCCCCATAAAATTTAATAACATTACACGGTACATCCGTACCAAGTCAATAACACTACTTAACTGTGTGTGCTGCCTCGCCCCAGCCAACGTGCATGGCAGTAGACCCAATTATTCCACATGTCAAAACAAAAGTCATTTACATTCTATATATTTATTCTTCACATCCACATATTTCTAACTCTCTGTCGCTAGAAGTGTGCAACGTGACATGGTGTAACGTGACTGCTCCTATGCCAGTCTGTGAGCACCTTTTCCTTCAGCATAACAATGCCAGACCACACACTGAATCTGCGATATCTGCAGCAATCCGACGCCTTGGCTTCGCTGTCATCGTTCATCCTACACCCAGTTCCGACTTCGTCCTATCCAATTTTCATGTTTCCAAAGCTTAAAGAACAGCTCCGAGGACTTTGACAGTGACAAAGCGGAGGTGAGGTTGTGGCTCTGTCAACAAACATTCTATAGTGCCGGCATCGACAAACTGATATCTTGTTGGGAGAAATGTGTTCGTTGCCAGGTTGATTATGTTGCGAAACAAGCATGTAGATATGAGGAATAAACATATAAAATGCTAATAAAGTTTGTTTTATTTAAAAAGCTTTAAGGGTTTTCACATATAAAATTCAGAACATTTACCTATCTGTACGTCCTCGTGGATCCCTCGCACCTGTTGCTCCTCTGGTTAAGACAGTAGAAGCTTTCCTTCGACAGAGAAGTTGCATGTCTGTGTCTTGTCACATACCTACTGACAATCGATGCATAAACATGCAACGACAAGGCGAAATAGGTTACACAGTATGGATGTAAAGTGTCTTATCAAGCTGAAATAGATAAAAGAATGTGAAACAGAAAAACTCAGTGTGGTAAAGGGCACAGTGAAAAGAACACCGCAAGGAAAGTTAGAATAAAACAAGATGCGAAAATTTTATAAAACAATAGGAGTACAAGCTGTTAAGTATGCAAGTAAAACGTGGATACTTCAGAACAAATGTGCCGCTTAAACAGTATTCCAAGCAGTGTTTTCAGAGACATGTCCATGAATATACATGGCAAAATAAGAATGGTAAAATGAATTAAGAGCAGAAATAGCGCTATCTGTATAAATAGAAAACATAATCAATGCTCTGTATAACAGAAAAGAACAGATAATCAGGATTAGAATGACACAGTTATAAGGTACATACAAGGAGAAATGTAAGACAAACGAAGAAAAGATGGAAATATTTACAATGGGCTTTTCAGTTCATATGCCCCATGTTGACTATATTTATATTAGTATAATTGTTGTTTGTAACTATTCTAAAAGTATTTTGCATATCACCATCAGCCACTTGACACCTGCTGTTAGATAAAGGCCTCCTCCAGACTTTCAGCGTGCGGCCATATCATAAGCATTACTCCAAACTGTTTTAGAAATTTTACATATACCTGTTCGAAAAACCTAGCTATTGCTGTACACTCGGAAACGGATGCTGATTCTTTTTTCCATCACGCATTCCTCTTTCCAAATTGTTTTATTGCTACAATTATCGAATGTAACATCAAAGTTTGTAAAATTTATATGCCTCTTTATCTTTGATAAAACTCTTATCCACTTTAAAATACTATTTGACGCAACAGTACTTTGTAAATATGAGAAATGTTTTTGTGTTCGATTGCATTGCGACATTTTTTGTGTGTCCCACGAGAGCCAGAGCTAAAGGTGACACTTTTACTACAATTACTTTCAGTCATTGATCGCGTACACACTTTATTATGATGACCGATTTCGTCATTAACCATCTTCAGATCTGTTAGAGCAATTATAAAAGAAAAACTACCATTAACGACTGTGTCGCAACGAACATGATAAACTCCATTTCCATTTGTGTGTACAAATAAAAAAAGAAACTTCCCCACTGTTCAACACTAAATGGATCCTTTCGTAAGTTTTCTATACAGCATTTACATGTAACAGTTTAAAAGTACAACAGATGGCTGGTATTGGTATCTTTATATAAGCGCAGTTAGACAAGTTAGATGAAATGTTTCATAATGTGTACTGGATAATATAGTTTTAAAATATCAAGTTTTAAAATATCATTGTTTTTAAAATTGACGTGAATAGTCGTTTAGGTTTTACCACTATGAACACAGTAAAAAAAAAGTGACGTATGCGTCCTAATGTGTTATTATTAAAATAACTGAAACAACCGTTGAAAAAAGCTCTAGGTTCTAAAATTAATTTCAACGTATATAAATAAACATAATTTCGTTTTACACGTTATTTGCTATCTCTTCCAGATGCCTCCTCATAGTCTGTCCTCCTTCCATCTGCCTGCTCACACACTCTCTATCGTCCACCTCACACTCTCTCTTTTCCATCTCTTCCTCACCAACTCACTGTCCATCTCCTCATTCTCTCTCTCTCCTCATCTCCACCTCCCCCCCTCTGCCCCTCTCCTTTTCTGCCCATCTTCTCTTTCTTCTGTCTACCTTCTTCCTCCCATCTCTGTCCATTTCCTCCTTCTTCTCCTCCTCGCCATCTAGCTCCTCCTTCCTTCTCATTCGTGTCTACATTCTACTCCCACTCTCCTTGTCCAGCTCATCATCTCCCTCTCTCTTTGTCAATATCCTCTCCTCTCTCCTTTGTCCATACCCTCCTGCCCAGTCTCAGTGTCCATCCCCTCCTAACTCCTCTCTCTGTCCCTCCCATCATCTCCCTTTCCTTATCCATCCCCTCCTGCCCCTTCTCTCTGTCCAGGCCCTCCTGGTCCTTAGTCCCTACTCACTGCCCCCCCCCCCCCCCTTCTATCCACCTCAGCCATCCCCATACCAGACCTATCTACAAATGGAGCTCCTGCAAAACGCAAAACAGCAAAGCAGGTCGATTCTGCAACCATAAAACACCCTGCCTTTTATGCACGGCAGCCTACATAGCAGGGGCTTAAAAACTTCTTTCGGCTCTGATGCCCCAAGAGCTGACCGATAATTTTATTTTAATATTTCTTCTCATATCTGGATAAAATGCAACAAGCACCTAACGTTAAGTCAGTATCAGTGTAACTGCTATTAGCAGTAAATGAAGCATTTCGTAACACATTATCTTTAGGTAAATTGAGGGTGGGGCGAGGAGAAAGGAAAGGGAAGGGACAGTTGATGTCAGCTGCATCGAGACATTACGGCATCTACGGTATCTCCTATTTACCAGGCAGTTGCATCAACCACTGTGCGACCCTGACAAGATGGTTATTGCAACTGCACAGACTATCTCGACACGCCTCTCGGCCGAAACATGCTCCCACGTAGAGCCACCGGAGCACAGTCCCAGACCATGTCATCCATGTTCGCTACACTTAGATTCCCGCAGGAGCTCAGACGTCATTGGGCATCTGTACTGAAGAAGGTGGGTTCGTTACTGATTGAAGTGAATCAGTTACATATGACTGCATGGTGCTTCTTCTATCGGACATGTCCGAATGACCAGGCACCTGGCATTCATATAAATAATCTTTAGTAAGAGACTGTTGGTACTGTTTCGTGATCGTCAAGGATCGGTTTGATGTAGCTCTCCCCTCTAATCTATCCTGTCCAAGCGTCTTTGCTTAACTACTGCAGCAACATACATACATTCTTACGAATTTGCTTACTGTACTCCCTACAATTTGACCTCCTACTGCCCCCTCCTCACCTCACATTTCCTACGTTTATAACTATCGATTCTTTGATGCCCCAGAATATGACCTTTCAACCGATCCCTCCTTGTAGTCAAGTTTCTCTCCAGTTTGGTTCAGTACCCCTTCATGGCTTGTCCGAGCTTTCAGCATTTTTGTGTAGCAGCACATTTGAAAAGTTCCTATTTTTACATTATCTGAAGATTTTATCGTCCACGTTTAACTTCCGCATAAGGCAGGTAAATAACTTCATAAAAGATTTAACACTTAAATTTATATTCGATGTCAGCAAATTTCTCTTTTCCGAAACATTGTTCTTGCTGTTGCCAGTCTGCAGTCCCTACTTCGGTTATCGACGGTTATTTTTCTGCCCCAATAGCAAATCTCATTTAAAACGTATTGTATCACATTTTCTAATGCGATTCCTTCCGAACTGTATGACTTAATTCTACTACGCTCCATAACTCTTCTTGATACTCGTCTAGTGATTGCTTTTTAAATCGGAATCCATTCCACAGGCCGCTGAGACCGAGCGGTTCTAGGCGCTTCAGTCCGGAATCGCGCTGCTGCTACGGTCACAGGTTCGAATCCTGCCTCGGGCATGAATGTGTGTGATGTCCTTAGGTTAGTTAGGTTTAAGTAGTTCTAAGTGAAGGGGACTGATGACCTCAGATGTTAAGTCCCACAGTGCTTAGAGCCATTTGAACCATTCAAAATCCATTCCGTTCAACCGACCTTGAAAACCGTTTACTGTCTCTGTCAGGACTGCAGTGTATCAGCCAACCTCAAAGTTTTCCTTTATTCTTCCTGAAATTTCATTCATTTTACAAATTTCTCCTTAGTTTCCTCACCTTGCTCAACTTTGGGAGAGTCACTCGGGGTCCGTTATTCTGGATCCGAGTGGAAGGCCCCAACCAGAGACCGTCGATTCCGTGACGGTCATGGCTGCCAGATTTCTGGACCTGCGCTATGATATGGAGAGCTGTGGGACTCCCTTTGATGGGCTAGGGCTGCACTATACAGAGAAAGCAGGTACTGCAATACCAAAGTACTTGTGGATTGCACTTAGGGACCTTTTAGGCTAGGCGGTAGTCCATGTTCCTAGGATGAACGGTTGCCAGTCGATACTCAGGGAGAGAAAACAGATGGCGTACAAAGTAGAGACACATTGAGTGTCAAAATTTTGAAAGAAAATTGTCTTCGTAACGAAGTTGGTCAACTTACTGCCCTCTAGGAAAGTAGTCGTCCTCAAATTACTCTCGTAACCTAGACCTGGCTGAAACCTGAAGTCGAAATCTCCGAAATATTTAGCAAGACGTGGAACGTATATCGGAAAGATAAATTAGACAACATAGGAGGAGGAGTGTTCATTACCCTTGTCAATGGGATTGTGTATGTCGACGTCTAAATTGAGTTGGACTGAGAAGTATCAAGCCTAAGTGAACTCAAGTTCGATTTTTTACCGGTCACTTGAGTTCGCCGCAACAGCTCTACAATCCTCTATTGCCCAGTAGTGCAGAAATACCTAGTCTGTGCAGTATTAGTTGAAAGCGGCTTTAATCTACCGGTATAGACTGGGACGTCTATGGATTCATTGCATGCGGTACAGACAGATACTCTTGTGAAGTACTTTCGAAAAGTGCTTGAGCAACTAGGTAGACAAATCAACGCAATGAATATATGTTAGACAATATAGATGGTTTTCAACCGTGGTCTAGGGGTAGCGTCTTTCATTAGCAGTTAAAACGTCCTCGGTCCTGGGTTAGAACCCCGCCATCGCTTAAATTTTTAATGAAAATCTTCAGCAATAACAGCCGAAGACTTCCTAATAAGTCATCCCCATTCCGCCAAGGACCTTTTCAAAAAGGGTGGAGGAACGGACAGATGATCACGACATTCTCTTGCTCATGGGGTGGAAAACTTCCCCTAAAGGCGGGACAATCAGCAACTACCAACGCATAAGACTGTAGTGAAAAACTGTTATGACGATCTCCCCACTGGCAAAAAATTGCCTCCATTCAGGTTTTCGGGAGGGGACTGCCAAGGGGGAGGTGCCCATGAGAAAAAGAATGAGTAACCAACGAAAGGATAATGTTCTAAGTGTCGTGGCATGGAATGCCAGAAGTTTGAACGTCTTAGAGGAAATAGAAAATCTGAAAAGCGAAACGCTAAGGCTCAGTCTACATTTAGTGGGAAGTCAGTGAAGTGAAATGGAATGAAAACTAGGATTTCTAGTCAGATGAGTCTAGGGTATTATCAGCAGCAGCAAAAAATGTTATCATGTTAGTAGGAAAGTAGGGCAGCAAGTGAACAGTTCATTGGTAGGTTTGTTCTCATCAGAATAGACAGAAAACCAATGCTCACAACAACAGTAGTTCAGGTATACATGCCAACGTCGCAAGCCGGAGATGATGACGTAGAGAAATTATATGAGGATTTTGAAAGGGCAGTTCAGTATGTAAATGGAGATGAAAATCTAATAGTCGTGGAGGATTGGAATGCGGTTTTAGGGGAAGAAGTAGCAGAAAGGCTTACGGGAGAACATAAGCTTGGTACTAGGAATGAAAGAGGAGAAAGACTAATTGAGTTCTGCTATAAATATCAGCTACTAATAGCGAATACTCCGTTCAAGAATCGCAAGAGGAGTAGGTATACTTGGAAAAGGCCGGGAGACACAATAAGGTTTCAGTTAGATTACATCATGATAGGCCGAAATTCCGAAATCTCACATTGAATTGTAAGATTCAAAAATGGCTCAAATGGCTCTGAGCACTATGGGACTTAACGTCTAAGGTCATCAGTCCAGTAGAACTTAGAACTACTTAAACCTAACTAACTTAAGGACATCTCACACATCCATGCCCGAGGCAGGATTCCAACCTGCGACCGTAGTGGTGCGCGGTTCCACACTGAAGCGCCTAGAACCGCTCTGCCACAACGGCTGACAATTGAAAGGTGTATCCAGAAGCAGATATAGAAGGTGAAAGGATAGCAATGATGAGATTCGTCGATGTAGTTATTTCCTTAATGGGCGAAGAAGAATTACAGAATCAGCTGAATGGAACGGTCAGTTTGGTAACGATGAAGAGTGAGATGAAGTTTAAGAGGTCTTTGGGGGAAAGACGAAGCACTTCTCACGAGGCAGCATTGCAACATTTAAGGCCGACTGTAGATCGGTGTCACATTTCGAGGAAGGACCGTGGATATAATACTAGAGAAATTAGGGCTGTCACGGAGGCTTGTAGAGTTGATGCGAATGGAATAAGTAAAGAAATGACTGGTAGTCGTGCGTGATACCCTCCTCCATGCAACTACGATGGCTTGCGGAGTATGTATGCAGAAGTAGATGTAGACAGGGTGAATAACGTCGTAGATAGGCTACAACCATGTCTCACATCTTTCCGACCCTGCTTCCCTTTCATGTCCTTCGACCTATAACTGAAGTGTGATTTCTATACAAGTTGTGTATATCCTTTCGCTCCCTGTATTTCATTCCTACCTTCAGAATTTCAACGTGTGCATTCCAGCGAACAAGATCGAAAATTTTTTCGAAATATACAGATGTTATAAACGTAAGTTTACTTTTCTTGAACCTATCTTCTAATCATAAGTCTTTGGATCAGTATTACCTCTTCAGAACCCAAACTGGGTTTCCTCGTGGTGCGGTCCTATCAGCCTCTCCACTGTTCCGTAAATAATTGCTGTAAGTATTTTGCAATCTACTTAGTCTTCTTTACAACTGAAATTATTACATTTTCTTTTACATCTATAAACTGACTGATAATGAAAAGAAGTAACATGCAGTGATGTGTATCTGTGGAATGTAGTGGCCATAGGATGGCCATGTACTATATCAGGTTGATCAAGCCCACTCTGCTGGACCTTGACAGATGGACTTCAGGTAGTGTGTCGCGCTCTTATCTCCGTGGTCGTTTCTCGTGGAATTTCAGCAACGACCTCCTTGGTCCATGAACAAATGGATGACTGAAGGAAGCAGGCTGGAGACTAGAGTTCGACAAATGCAAGAGTCTAGTATTCATTGATGAATCCTGCTTCCTGTTTTATCTGAATGATTTCCGACGTGGGGTGGAAAGTGGTATCGTTAGAGTTGTTGGAAGAGTGGAGTGGTTCCACTTAACTTGGGAGGGTGAATCACTGTAACCATCATGCTCGCTGGTGGTCGGAGAGTGATTTAAAACCCAGAGAGACGGAACTGATACGTTACAAGGATATGTTTGATTTTTCAGAGTTCTAAGCCCTGATATCTTTTCATGGGCCCTGTGCTCGTCCACACTGAACAGCCCTGCTGGACGAATTTCTCACGTGTGAAGAGCTCGGACATACACTGAAGCCCCATACCTTATCCAACAGAGTATGTCTGAACTGATTTGTAAAGACGAAATGGAATCCATCATTCATCCTCACATCTGCACAAATCTTTCACAGGAATGGTTTCAACTGCTGTTAGAGTTCTTGAATCATTTCGTGAGATTATACGGCGTCGCTACCAACCTGGTGTCTAAGCTGGGAATAACTTGTACCCTACTGTAAGGTTCATGCCTGATCCGCCAAATACTTAAGTAGAGCAGTCACATTAAATCAGGGGTACTGGCTGGCTGGCTCTGAGCACTATGGGACTCAACAGCTATGGTCATCAGTCCCCTAGAACTTAGAACTACTTAAACGTAACTAACCTAAGGACATCACACAATACCCAGTCATCACGAGGCAGAGAAAAGTCAGGGGTACTCTTCTCTAATATATAGTGCAGTGGCTTGCACTTATGGTCACACATTTGCGGTGTGTTGACACACATGACATAGGCTTGTCCAATAAAGTGACAAAACACCATGGGATAGCGATATGCACATATCGGGCCTGTACCGAGAATTCCAAATTTCAGGCATTATGTCTCGTCACTGATAATGCAGTGATCGATGTCCTTCACTTAATGACCGAGAGCGGCGGCGTTTGCTTAGAGCTGTCGTGCTGACAGACAAGCAACAGTGCGTCAAATATTCGAAGAAATCAATGTGGGACGTATGAAGAACGTGTACGTTAGGACTGTACTGCGAAATTACTAGTTAATGATGTATACCGGCAGACGACTGGAGCGAGTGCCTTTGCCAGAAGCATGATATCGCCTGCGGCGCCTCTCCAGTGATCGTGGCCATATAGGTTGAATCCTAGACTACTGGAAAATCGTGCCCTGGTCACATGAGTTGCTATTTGAGTTTGTAAGAGCTGATGGTTGGGTTCGAGTGGGTAGCAGACCCCACGAAGATATGCAACCAAATTGTCAACAAGGCACTGTGCAAACTTGTGGTAGCTCCATAATGGTGTGGGTTGTGTTTACATGGAATAGAATGGATCCTCTAGTCCAACTGAACCGATCATTGACTGTTAATAGTTATGTTCGGGTACCTGGAGAGCATTTGTTCCCGAGCAACGATGGAACTTTTATGAATAACAGTATGCCCTGTCATAGGGCCACAATTGTTCACGAATGGTTTGAAGAACATTCTGAATACTTCGAATGAATGAGTTGGCCACCCATATCGCCCCATTCGACTCCCATCGAACATTTATGGGACACAGTGGAGAGGTCAGTTCGTGCAGGAAATGCTGCACCCTCTACACTTTCGCAAATATGGACGTTACAGAGGCAGCATGGCTCAATATTTGCGCAGCGGACATTCAAATGGCTCTGAGCACTATGCGACTTAACTTCTGAGGTCATCAGTCGCCTAGAACTTAGAACTAATTAAACCTAACTAACCTAAGGACATTACACACATCCATGCCCGAGGCAGGATTCGAACCTGCGACCGTAGCGGTCGCTCGGATCCAGACTGTAGCGCCTAGAACCGCAAGGCCACTTCGGCCGGCCAGCTGACTTTCAACGACTTGTTGAGTCGATGCCATGTCGAGCTGCTGCACTACACCAGAAAAAGAAGATTCGACACTATATTAGGCGGCATCTCATGATTTTTGTCGCCACGTTTATTTGTCTACCAATCATACGTTTGAGGTTACAGCAACACAGGCATTAGAAGGCGTTTAAGGTCTCGGCGTTTTCCTGGTTTCCGATTGACTGGGTAAAAAATAACAGAGGCTTCTGTTATACTGAAGAAATACAAAGCGCTTTCACCAAGTTTGGCAGTCACAGGGTGTTTACTGATTAGGCGTGGTGGCATATCTGTGAACAATGGTGATTATGTATGTAGTGTTTGTCTAGGAATAATATATAATTTTCCTTGTCCTTTTCCTTGACCCTGTGAATAATTTTAATCATTTCACCAGACGTGTAGGACATTACCAAACTGAATAAAAGTGACTTGATATTTTAAATCTTTAGTTAAAAAATCACTGCCCAATGTCATCTAGGCCATTTGTTCGTAGCAACCGCGTAGCGTCAAACGTGAGTGATGAAAGGTCCTGCGACCACGAGCTGCCTACTGGACAAGGGACAAGGGTCTAGCCAAGGATAAAGTCGCCTCACCTTGAAGCCTGTACTTCCACCTGCGACACCCCAAGTGAACCGTACAACTGTTACAACCAGTTGTTTTTTCACGTTCTTGGCAGTACTGTCAAAGGAGAGGAAGCGTCCCACTTCTGTTATTTCCTTGTTTTCTTTGTTCTAGGTACTTGTTAGTTTAGTTATCATTAGTTTCAGAATATTTCTACTTGGTTTACGTGGTTTCTTTGTTCTGCAAGCCTTGGACGCTGTGTTCATGAAAACAGACCAGACATCAATTGAAACAGATAGGAAAACTTTCTCTGCTGAGAAGCTACTCAACGATCAACATTTCTCAGTCGGTATGGATCACCGCCTTTCGTGATTTGCATTTGCTACAAAATTGTTTGGGTTCTAAATACCTTCCTCTCACCTGCCATTTCGCATGCAAACGTTCATATGTTGAAAGAGAAATACCGATTACAGTTACTCGCAGCAGATGGAACAAAGGCATGCAGAGGAATTGTTTGTGTTTCTAGCGGAGCCTGCAATTACGTTTGCGGATGCCACATTCAGATATTTTCCCACAATACAAACGCACAATTAACTAAACTCCCCAAATTACTAGAGCCATATTTTCACTGCACGGAGTAAACGCTATTTACGTCAGCCATGTAGCAACATTATATATATCTCGGAAGTACATTTATTCATGGTATTTTTCCTTAATCCAAAAATCTAACGAAACGGAGCAAAATACACACTGAAATCCGATTGCCAGTTACTGCAGGTTCCATTTTAGTCTCTTCATTCTGTCTTTGCCTCTGCTGTCATTGCAGATAGGCCCCCCTACCGCACGCTCCACAAGTTTTTCTTACCTTTACTCACATCCTACGTTCTGAAAATTACTGTAAAGTGTTTTCTGCTTACCAAGAAGTCATCATTTCAGTTGCTACTTCTCTCGCTTCAGACTACGCTTCCTTATAGTCTTCTGTTCTGCCTTGCGCAACGAATGAGTGAGTGTCCGTTGCTCTATCCATTGTTGTTATTTGGTCTTCCTCTGTACTTCCTCGAAATCAGATGTGTTGTTTCTCTGATAGCATTTTGGATATGTCAATTTGGCGATTCTAATTCTTTGTCTTTTTTCCTTTATTTTTCCCAGTTGTGGTATGGGTTAACCTGTTTAGGTTCATTCTTCGCATACGCACCGCAACTGTGACATGAGAGATTTGCCAGTAGAATTACACATCCTGTTTTGGGAAATGCATTGACGAGCCGCCGCGCGGGATTTTTTTGTAATCTGTTCGCACACATCTGTGCAGCATGTCTCCGGAAACTATCCAAGGACTGCAGTAATCCATTCCACTTAGAATTCCTGTTGCATTACGTTCCAAATGATGACCAATACGCTATTAACCAGGAGCCCGGAATGTGTCGGCTCTTCAATGTATATTAAGCAACACAGTGGTGAATACAGAGGAAAGGATGTTTGTGGTTCGAAAAAAAAAAGAAAAACAAGACTAAAGATTGTATGCAAATGCAGGCATTCACAATCACATGTCACTGATGAGATCTTCTCTTATTATCAGCGTAGTTCTTAGCTTGGTTAACGAGAGTAAGATATTCACTGAAAAGAGATGTTGCCTCTCGGCTGGTAATCCAAGCAGATTTAGCATTTATTTTTCTGTAGTTAAAACACGATCAGCTTCAGGCTCTTACATGCCCATCATCAGGCATTATACTGAAAGTAAGCAAGATACCACAGGTAATAACAGTTTTTACATGCAGTAGTGCACATAAAAAGGCAAAATAGAAGTTCCATATAACATTTTAGATAACAGCGGTAGGCTAGGTGCAGTAAAACCTTGTGTAATGGCGAAGTGACACCAGACAATAGTATGTACGACTGCCTGGGTAAAGAAGTAAGCAATGAACACCAGGACACTTACACTTCGTGCTGCGACCCAGAGCGCCTCGGTGGACGAGAACAGGAAGCGGTGCTACCAGCGAGCGCAGAGCACAGAGTAGGGTACACGGAGGGGGAAGCAAACTGGTAAACCAGAAAGACAAGAATACTGCCATCTCTTGACGGGAAGAACAATGCAAGGCCAACTAGCCCGGTCGTTCAAAATTTGAATTAGATATTTACATTCAAAATAAATAAAAAAGCCATTATATTAAGAGTTACATGAATAGCGTTAAAAGTACATTGTGAGTGGTAAAGGAACACATTGAACAGTGGCAGTATAGTAATGTAGTAAAACTAACTGGAGGCCGGCGACATAAAATTTATGTGTAAACCGTAAAACATTGAACATCTATTGGCCTGACGTGTCGGGACACACTCTATTCCACTTCGTAACTGAAAACGGAAACCACGTGTGTACGTGTAACTCACCCCTCATGGTATTGTACATGTGCGTCAGTGAAAAAGACCAATAAAAAGGTGTTAGCATGTTCCAGTCTCTTCTGTACCTGAGGTCCATCACCGTTCCCTTTGGATCCCTACGTAATTCGGTGCTCTCGGATACACACGATCGAACAGCGGAGGAGTGGTACTCAAGCGTCAACTTTAGGTTACAATATCTCCGGATGTAATTAACGTTCTACAATGCAACAAAGGCACTGATTACGTATTTGTTTATATGTTCAGATGTACTAACAAAACTAACGGGGTTCCATTTAAAAAACGTAGGTTTGTGTTAAAAAACATACTTCCGTGCATTTTTTTATGGTTTGTATTAACCAATTACACTAGCCCCTCTACTCACGTTCGGTCTGTGGAATCGATTCGTCAGTATTTGATGTGGTTTACGAAATATATCCAGCGGTAACGTTAGGTGACTCACCCTGTATATGACGATGTATGTGCTCATACCCATGTGCCTATTAAAAAGCATCTCGCTATTGAACAAAATGTAAGGTAACAAGACCTTAGAGTCATCGCTGTCAAAAACTACTATACCAGTTAATACCTAGCAGCAATGGCACTAAAGGGACACATTACAGTAGGTTCAGTTTAAAACATGTTAACTAAAAGCCGACAACTCAAAGAGGCTAACATAAGACCTGAAACAAATTTTAAATTAAGGAAGACGGGCAAATTTTGATTTAGTGAGAACACAGATAGTGACGGACAATAATGCGGCGTAGTGATAGGATAAAAAATTAAAAATATACAGTCCTCTATAAAAGAGGACATTTTGCAGCTATGTAAAACGAGCAGGGTGGACTTTGCAGTCTTGACTATAGGAGACAGGCCGTATAGTACCTAAGCCTAATCAAGAGTCACCAAAGCAATGACGAAAACACTGATCCAGTTAAGAAGTATACATGTGTGACGTACAAAAATCAGATACTAGAAGGAAAATGAGATGATACCGGACGCTGCTTATTCAACAGTACTACGTGCTTAAGCGAAATTTGCTCATTCAAAATGCCCGATGGATCACATTCAGTGCTGCGGATAATTTGTTTTTCTTCTAAAAAGTTTAAAACAGCACAGTTACGTTGTAAATGTAGCATGCTGTAATTCGTGTTGATATTTGTAATGAAATGATTATGATCGTTCAGGTGGCTAGTGAGGGCGGATTTAGAGTTGCTAAGGTCCTGACGCTCTCTGAGCCGAATACTAAAGGAGCGGCCAGTTTGGTCTATGGAGGCGGGAGAACACTCACTATGCTGGACGCGACAGACACCGACTGAGCGTAGCGATTGTCTTCTCTGGTTTCGTGGTGCCCGACCTTACGGGGGGTGTAGAAGGCGGCTAGAATCACCTCTTTTCTGAGCCATTTGCCTATCCTACCGGATGTAACACTTACGTATGGGTCCTGAAAACAATTATTTTAGATTTATCATTATTATGAGATGACAGGGCAGTCACCTACCGATTGTTAGAAGCGCTTTCATTGCATTTGCCGGTGGAGAGCATTTGGCTGGTAATCATTATCATGTGCTATAAATTAAGTGATATCCAGTTCACGCTGGTAATTTTGTTTTGAGAGAGGAATTCCATCCACGCTGTAAAGCATTGCACGAAGAACATCTTTTTTCTGGTGCTTTGGATGAACTGAAGAGCAATGAATAATAGAACTAATTGTGGTTGGTATTCTATAGAATGGTATTCTATCGTACTCTGAATCTTGGGGTGTATTTTGTTAAAGCCGTGTTGAAAAAGTTGCAGTTTTGCTTCGGTCCCGTTATACAAAAGTATGATGTTATAGATATATTTTTTTGTAAAATACTATCTTTGAAGCTGTTGTGGATGGTGAGCCGTGGCGCCATTAAGTTCGAAGACTGATCTGTCTGGCGCCACTGGCTCAGGTGTAGTATCGACTATCCCTCTTGCGCCCCCATTGCCAATATCTATGAGGAAGAGTTCGGATCTGTGGGTTGTGTCTTTAGAAGGTCTTTGCTTGCCGATATATATACGAGTTCGCTGGCCCGAGAGCAGGAGGCTGCAAGTTTGGGGATTGGCCGTAGCGTCGCGACCAGGAGGTGGTCACGAGGTCCTAGCGGCCGAAGCCAAGAGCTGCATAAGGAGGCCCTGCGCAGAGCGAAGATACCGGAGTACTTTACCGGAGCCAGCGCCGACTACAAGCAGCCGGCCGACATCCCGTCGGTTGGTTGGCAACATTCGTCTCGGACGACCGCTCGTGACCTGGCTGCCCCCTTCTACCTGCCTGTCATCGGTACCACCCAGTACCCGCCGCGACGCACCGTGGATCCGTGGAAATGCTTATAGGGGAGTAACATTCTGTAATCATGGTGATTTGTGTCATTGTCTACCTGTCCTAATTATTTTTCGGTTTGTACCCGACCCTAAGAACTTTACTTGGTCGGATCTTTGGTCGTAAATATAGCCCGTATTATTGAACTAGACACTAGACGTCGTTTGAAAATTTGTTTTATACGAGGGCTATCCAGAAAGTCAGTTTCGATCGGTCGCTAAATGGAAACCTATGTGAAAATAAAAAAATGTTTTATATACAACATGAGCGACACCTTCCAGCTATTTCTCTACATAGTCGCCGCTCCATCTTAATTACTTATCGTAGCAATGAACCAACCTTCCAGTACCTTCGTCATAGAAGGCTACCGCCTGTGCTTTCTGCCAAGTCTTCCAAATCTTTAGACTGCTCTATACCTCGTTGTCTGTGATAAAATGTTGCTATCATTACCAATGGTTCATGTGAGCAGAGATGAAACTCAGGGGGTCAATTGCGGTCTGTGTTGTGGGTGATGAAACACTTACCATTGAAAACGCTGTAGGAGGATCTTGATTGCCCCAGCGAATGCAGCTGAGAACTGTCATGAAGAAGAAATGGCGTCAGAGTTGTGTTAAGTGAGCTGCATGCTGTCAGGCGAAATTTCTCACTGGACCCTCATACTTGACGGGAGACACACTTTCCTAATCATCTTTATATGCTCGCTGTACACTCAGAACTGAAACGAACGTGCGATGCGATCGATAAGCGTACTAGAGGTACTGGCAAACACATCTGTGTAAAACGCCATTGGATTTCGACAGTGGTCTCTGTGGTGTGCGTTCTGTAAGACCTTCAGTACACACACCATCAGATTATTTGACTTGTCACTCTAACGAAGTAGGCGAGTGTCAGCAATATGTCTCGTGGTCTTATCGTGGCGTATTTATCTTCTGCCATTAGGTCAGACGATAGAAATGCCACTTGCACGCTTAGAGTAGCAGGTTGACGTAGAGATGAGGGATCCGCTCCTGAACTGATTCATAGAGTCGACTCCTTCAAAGGAGTGAACAATCAGTGATTCAGAAAAAAAGAACGGTACCTCCAAACGTTTCCCACCGCAGAGAGAGAGAGAGAGAGAGAGAGAGATAGAGAGAGAGACAGAGCATATCAGTGGGGCCTCTGCTGGTCAGAGCACACTGCACGCCACACAACACAGCCAGCGCCGGCCTCTGCCCTGCTTCTACCTTGGCTGATTGCATTGTACAGTGCCCCATTGGATTTTGTGTTTCACATATGCCGTGCCGTTTCAGTGCTTCCACTGCCTCGTGCAGTGTCTGGCGCAGCTTAACTTAGCATCGCACTCCGTCGGCGATCGTTTCAGTCGCAAGTCTTACCCTCTGGGCAGTTGATGCGAGCAACAGGACAAAGAGCCTCCTAGCGGAGAACATAAGAACTACTTGCAACAACCTGCTCGCAAGAGAACGGACGATTTGTCTCGGAGCGGGTGACTGGTGGCCGTTCACCGGTCCCTCCACCCTCAGAACTCGCCCACTCAACGTTCATCCCACCGTTCTCAACTCTAGCCAGAGTGTTGAGCAAAGCAACTCAGGTGTCACTCTGGTCTCTGCGGTCTTAGCTCACGCAGTAATACAGCTCGCAGCTCGACATGCTTGTCTCGGCGCCTCTGCATCGGAGTTAGTCTCTACTGGATGATGTTCTTCGTAGTAATACCGCTATCTATATTACATTATTATGTTATGTATACATCATTTGTTTTATTTTTATTTTATTTTTATTTGTTTAAACTGATCAGATTAGGTTCCTGACGACTCCTCTTACTATAGGATTTTTATTAAGGACACTCGAATTTAAGCTTTAATTACGAGCGAACTGATAAATGTATCGCAAAATGTGATACACCAATATTTTCCTTGTTTTATTCTGCGTAAGGCTATATGCAGCACTTTAGTCTTACAGTCAAATTTGTATATATATATATATATATATATATATATATATATATATATATATTTCTTATTCTGGTACGGATTTTGCGATTTTAGGCGTCTTCAGAATGAAATGTTTACTTTAGAAATATATTGCTTGCGATGTACTTGTACGAGGTTCATGAAATTTTAATACATTATAGCCAAATATATTGTTAATGTGAATCTCAAGTTACAACATTTTCCAATTACCCAGAAAACCACGATAGTGCAAAATAAATCAATAATCACAAACTTTGTCATATCGTGGAAATTTCAATAAACAATACAAAATTCTTACTCATGATCTGTGTTACTTCAAAATAGGATCAAATAAGATCAAAATACAGGTGTAGTATTGGTGCGTCATGAAAAAGAGCTAGTTCATTTCAGGGAGAGAATAGTTCTGATCAGATCTCTGAAAAGAACAGTTTTGCCCATCTCTAGATTGACAGTGACCCACTTTAAACAGAACTTGATTAATTTTCACACATTTATTAAAATAATAAAAAGTATAGACATTACGTAACTTGATTCTGGATGCTGTTTACAACTGACAATCTGAAGTTCTTTTGGTCTTGGTAAGTTAATCTTATTCTCACATATCTCTGATACTTGACAAAGTGTCTATACAATTATCTTCATGGCTATGTACAGGAATATCATAATCTTGTTAGGCACAGACTGAAACTTGACTATAGACTAATGCAGACTGACTAATCGGAGGTCTGTACACGCGTTATAATACCTCGCCCGTTCAGGTATCACTACGCGAGTGTGATCCACGAGGAGAATAGGTTCTATGTTAGTAGGAATCTCACTGGCTGCGTCACATATTAATATGAGGATCGGCGGAAGCAGAATTTGGTCCGTCCGTCTCTGAGACAGCGCCATCTCGTAGTGCAGAGACGTACGAGCGCTGCGCCTGCGCTGTTGTGCTTAGCGGGGCGCGCTCTAGTGGGAAAGTTGTGTACGTAATGACTACGCGGAACTATGTACACAACAGTTTCCATTTCACGACCGATCGGAACTTACTTTCTGGATAGCCCTCGTATTATATTGCCTTTGCTTTTTGGTTTATACCCCGTCATTAATGTTTTAATGAATAGGCTCTTGGTCGTAAATACAGTCAGAAGAGATGTACCAAGGCACAGGTTGCCGTTAAACAAACAGGGGTCTTGTGGTTAGATTTAGCTGTTAACCGGTTCAATTCCTTGATTGTAATTGCATTAGCTATAATCTGAACAACCTGCTGGACTAAGCTGTGCGTTGCTGTCTTTGAAAGAACGGGTCAGTATTGGTGTATTTTTAACGGGATCTTGTGGTTCCGCCAAGTCAATTCTCTTGTAATAGGTGTCCAAACGCAATGTTTTAAAACGTTCCTTCAGAGCGGCCTTCATAACTGACAATCAGTTTAGCTTTTGAAATATTAACAGACAACTGTCCCCAGGGCGTTTGTCAGAATAAGATTCTCAAAAGGGACGGATAGGGATCCAGTCGCACCTTGGTTACTGATTGAAATGAAGAGATTGCTTGCCTTGAAGCCAGCCGTATCATTGTAATAATTGTTTTGTAATCTGTTTAACCTTTAAGCACAGGTGCGCATCTTAACCTCGAATGTTTCGACATACAGTTTCAAAATAAAAAATTACGTCATCTGTTTGAGTAGCTGCAACATTCTTGTCATTAATATTGCTTATATAGTTTTCATGTGTTGCAGAAGGGCTTTTAATAAGAGAAACTATGTCCACCCGATAACTGGCGGGCTGCAGGTCCGGTCGCCTTGTAATTATTGCCATGTTGTTCTTGTTTTGATTTCTCTGGCAAAAGGTTACTCATTTCACAAATTGGTTAACTTTGTAAAGAAAAACAAAATTTATGATTATATACTGTTAAATAGACAGGTTGTGTGAAAACAAAGTCGCATTTGTGGGTACTTACTTCCACGTTTTCCTTAATTCCGGTGAATACCACATCCCAGATGGGTTGAATAAGAACTGATGTTCAATGTGATTGATATAAATGTTAGCTATTACATTGGAAATGGAGGATGCCATGGCTATCCCATCAGTTTGACCATATATGGTGTCTTCCAAGGCAAAGTAATTATGGTCCAGAAAAATTCTGAGCAAACGAAAGAATTTATTAATTTTTTGTGAATCTAGACGAGAGAACAGCCGTACGTTGGATTCAATAGCAGGAATCACCTCTTTAACAGGGGTTATTCGTATACATGCTTATGATGTCCACACTTGCTACATTTGTTTCACTGGTTACAGTGACATTTTTGAAGTGCGTAATTAGCTACTCTCTGTTCTGAATGACATAATCATTATGAAAAATATTATGCTTGCTGAGGAAACTTACAGTTCCTTAGCCAGTAATTAATCTAGGCCTTAAAGGAGTCTGGTCATACACCGTCCAACGCGCCTCTCAGGGTTCACAGCACAAAGTGTAATTGTTGTGATGTTCATTGCATATTTCTTTACCCAGGCCGTCGTCCATAGTATTGTCTTATGTCACTTCCAGAAATCAACTGAAGATAATGCCGGAGTTATATGGCACCGAAGCAATGACGAACTGCTCATGGACAGCACCAAACTTCGAACTGCCATATGTCGTAACTAGATTATCTATTCACAGCTTTCATCATCTAATTTGCAAAAACAAAATTTATCACGACCCAACCACAACATGTGTGTGTGAACTGTGTAACGAAGCCTGTGAACGATATCACGTAGAACTGTGCAGTAAAAGAGTGAAATCTATAAATGAATATGCAAAAACGTAAAATGTAAATGTTAAATCTAAAATGTTAAGCAAAGTAACTGTATGTGGCTATTTGGCTGCAATTTTATTAAATAAATTATGTCACTTTACCATTGACTTAGGTTTTATCGCACCTAGACCGCCCTTTGTTTTCTAAAATGTTATATGGAACTTTTTTTTTCTTTTTTATGAGTTCTACTCTGCATAAAAGCTGTTGTTAGCTGTGGTGTCTTGTTTATTTTCATTCTAGCACGCGATGATGAGCACGTAAGAGTCCGAAACCGATCGTATTTTAACTACCGAAAAATAAAAAACAACCTTATAACGGAATCAGCAGGCTTGTTTCTTCCGAGTAGACTTCACCGGCGGACATTATTAATAAATTGAATTCCAATAAAGTTATTTTGGCGGTACGACCGAACCACTGTACCCTCTTCTGAGTGACGCTGCGAGTCGGTCGAAACCTTCTCTTCTGTAAGCCCTATATCCGAGTTTCACGGGATGACGTCATCTAATTTCTAAAATGATTTTTATTGGCTGGCAACTTTACGGAATTGGAGCGCGGGATCTCTTTTGAAAATTACATTTTTATTCACAATTTACAAAAGATCGTATTTGGTGAACTCTCAACAGTTTACCGGTTTGGCTCCTTATGAGTCATCGTAAGAAAGAATATCATGTCACGATAAGACGTCAAACAGCCAACTAGCGCCTATTCGAGGTAATTACTTTCGAGTGTCTTGGTGGCTGCGTGTAAGTCTTTCAAATCGAAGGCGTGTGGGTGGTTTGCGTGCCCGTAACCTACTCTATTTATGCAAGCCGGGAAAGGGAACAAACATTTTAACGTAGAATCCGAACCATCTGTCGTTGCTGGCGATGCTTGGCGTAACTGAGAGATGAAGACCAGATTAAAGGCAGACTGAAAATTTCAGTGATCAGAAAGGGATTCGATACCGCGTCCTCCCTGTTTTCAGACACGAGATTTATCACCACCAGTCTCGACATCTTGAAATAATTTAAAGTGGATTAAATTGGCGCTCATAACTCATTTACACGTTACTTTGGTTACGAGAAATTGCTTCTCATTATGACTCACAGAAGTGGAAACTTATAAACTTTGCCCATCAAACAGTACCAGCACGATGGTGAATACAAGGTATTTTACATTAAACAAATACGTGATAGTGATGACGTATTAGATAAACTGCTAATCTCCTTGAAGCGGGGAGTCAAAGCGAGACGTCTCTCAGAAAAGCTGCACACGTTGAGAATTTCCAGAGCGAACGTGGTAATGTATCTAGCGGCACTCGCACCGTTCCATCTGGGACCTCTCTGAAAGGGTCGCCCTTTTCGCTGCTGTCGCGAGCTTCCCTTTCCACTTCTCCATCTCTTTCGCAAATTTTCTCATTCCGCCGTATTTGCCGGAACCTTCAGCATACCTTGGAGATTGTGACGTAGCCACCTACACAGCTACCTTTCCCCGGGAGTTACCGGCTTTTTTAGTCTGCACATGTGCCCTTTGAAGAATATTCGGCGGTTTCTCTTCCATACTAATTCCTGGAAACGAAAAAAACCGTTTCAGGTTCATACGTTGTCGGGTGAGTTTGTGCTGGCAGTCTTACACACTAGGACGAAGTAATAGTAATTGTTTTGTATAATGTAGTAGCAAGAACTTACGAAAAGCTGTTTCATTTCTGCTTATATTAGAAAGGTTTTTCTGTATTCTTACTACACTTACTGCTCTCAAAGTTACACTGTAACATTAACTCTGTGTCTGTGCCTCTAACAAAGATATCCATTCTAATTACAAATCGGTATTCAATTCAAGAAAATTGTCTTGTTTCAGGTGACTTCTATCCGTCAGTATTTTAGACAATTTTTGTTTTTATACGCTGTTCTAATCTTTATACTTACACAGAAAAATTGTCTACTGCATGTTATGCTCCCACATACCTTTGTGATCACGGTCAGATGCTTGTGACATATCATATGTTTTACACATCCTCACTTGCATTAAAGTAAATCACTAATTTATTTGTTCCTTGAAGGGCTTGTTAAGATTTTCTTTGCCTAGGACAGGTATCGTATGGTCAGTGAATCTTATATTTTCTCTGATGTGCTTACATTTGGTGTGGATTCAGCCGAAGTCTAAATAAGGACAGTGTACATACGTACCTTTTTCCGTCGTTTATTTGTGTTTATTTCTCCTGTTATCAATTTGAATAAACCAGAATGCTGTAAGAGATCTATTTTCTCTGCACCGAATTTGAAATTGATTTCCTACTAAATAAATCAGTTCACTTTTGCCCCTCAACCACTTTCCCTCAATACGCAGGTGACTTTACTGCTTCACTCACTCCATCGCCTGTTGTATTATTACACAGTTCTGCTAATCATGTACCTCTGTTTATCCTAATACCAAGATATTCTCCATCTAAAGGTTTTTTTCACGAGTATTTTGACAGTAGCAGTCCATGTAATTTCGAGATATCAAACTGAAACTGCATAGTTGTCTGGAAACATCAACAGATTCGAGCAGTGTGGTAAACGTTTCAGCACTAAAATGTCCAACACCTCTATGATGGACTCTTTATGTAGACTCTGGTTCTGAGTCGAGCTGGAGGTTGAAACAGAGTTCGAATGTACTGCAACGAGCTAGGCTGTGACTTCCAGGACTTGAGCCGTAGGGTTCGAATTTTTTAGATCCAAACTCCCAGAAAAACTTTTTATACGGCTAAGCAGTACTGCGGCAACGTCTCTATAGAATCCTAGCAGCGATTGGTTGGTAGTTTCTTCTTCTGTTCTGCTAACTAGCTTTATTAGCCAATCTCACAGTCTTACGTGGAATTCCGAGCACGCTACGATTTTGAGCTCTGCATAAATTGTTTGCCACACATGAAGTATATGTTAGCATCAACTGAATAGTGGAAACTGCAAATTTTCTAAATGCCATTTTTCCACAAAACGTGTGTTCAGTGCTGTTGTGTTCTCTGTACCCTGTTGTATATCAATTGACTTGACCCAGGTGCCAAACCATGAGAGGTGGCATGAGCCCCCTCTCATATTTCTATCTTACTCTGAGTAATTCGATATTCCTCTCTAATTGCATGCGGTGAAAAGTTGCTATTCCTTCACATGCGGACTTCCCATGCAGCGTCTCTCGTCACCCGGGTGGTCCGTTGACAGGCAGGTTCTGCTGATCTTGAAAGGGTTAAGGCGACTGGTGTGAGGGAGTCGACTGAATGCTTTCCTAACGCCGACATTGCCATAAGAGTGGGGGCGACACGCCCATAGGGGCCTGACGAGGCGGCTGGGCTAGAGATTCCGTTACTTTGCAGAAACTTAGTGAAAACACTTTCTGGCGGGCTACCAGCGAGGCATGGGTATGACTTGTGTTCGCAGGCAGTCTTGGCGGGCAAATTTCTGCATTTTCCCATATGACTGTGATTGGCTTGCTCAGGTGATAGCTCCGTGACGTAGCAAAATCGGCGCAGAAATTGGCGCCAAGTATCTCCGTTGGTGGAATAATCTCCCTCAGAGGCGCATTTGTATTGCGAGGAAGTCTTTAGTCTGGAACAACCAGACCAGGATAATTTGTTTCAGCCTATACTCGTGACATTATCGTCACCATGACGGGACGTCGAAGCAACCAGCCATTGCCCCCCGGTATGCCAGATTGTGTCCTTGCAGTTAAGAAGACATCTTGGTAATGTATGTCCACAGCACTAGCAGATTATGGAATTTTTATAGGTGATAATCAGAGCTCAGCAGAGCGCGCCTGTTCATCTTTTCTAACTTTGTTCTGTCTTGGGTGTTCATTGTCTGAGTTCTCACTACTGTAGCAGCAGTTAATGTTGGGTTGGCTGGGTGTTTCTCTTAAGATTTGAGTTGCAAGGATTTGGGTCCACATACCACTTGGTCATAAATGTCAATCTAGTTTATAGACAACCTAACCTTCACAGCATTTATTTGAGTATCCAATTTGATGTATTCTAAATGTTTCATGTGTTTTGTTTATTAGTTAGAATTTAGTCACAATAAATCAAATTGTTATTCTGGACAGAACTTTCATTCTGTTAATCGGTAGAGCAACCCTCTCATTTCTCACTACATTAATGAAAATTTCGTTTATCTAATTAATTTCTATCAAATTAAATTATTGGAGGTACCAAACTCTTTTCTATTCCACTTGCAGGGTCGATTACCGTCAGTTTGCGTTTCTTCTTGATCCATGTGCAACAGCAAAAGTCGGAGTTAGAAAACGGGGGGCTTAGAGCATCATTTCCATATGAAGATTCTTGAAGAATTTAGTGTTAATTACACTGCTAGCCCCGGCACCTCGCAACCATGCAGAAAGTGCTACCAACATGCGTTAGTGGATGGATGGTGCATGGTCTCTGTACCAACCTGTGCTTCCTTCTCGTGTGAGTAATGTAATTTTTTTTGTCTGCACTTCTACTAGTTAAAAACTTACTGCTGTATTTCTGTAACTGTGGCATCACAAATAAAACAATAGAGCTTCAGTAGTAGTGGCATTTGGAACAAAAATTTCCTTATTGGCACTCAGGCCCAGTCAGATTCCTGGTATGGCACTTAGAACGTTCTTAGTAAAGTAACAGTAAAGGCATCAGAGAAGCAGTTAAGACTTTGCGGTTGATAATGAAAGTAAGACTAAGGAAAACTCAAGATTCATTCATATGATTTATCGATCTGGAAAAAGGGTTGAATAACGTAAAGCGGTGCAAGAAAACCATTTTATGAGAAAAATAGGGGTAACTTATAGGGAACAACGGATAATACACAATATGTACAAAAACCAAGAGGGAACAATAAAAGTGGAAGATCAAGAACGAAGTGTTCGGTTTAACAAGGGTGTGAGACATGGATTTTGTCTTTCGCCCCTATTGTTCAATAAACACGTACAAGAAGCAATCGGGAAAATAAAAGAAAGATTCAAGGTTCGGATTAAAATTCAATGTGAAGGGATATCAATGCTAAGATTCACTGATGGCATTTCTATCCTCAGTGAAAGTGAAGCAGAATTAAAGGATCTGTTGAATTCTATGAGCAGTCTAATCGGTACAGAATACAGATTGAGAGTAAATCTAAGAAGAACGAAACTAATTAGAAATAGAAGAAATGAGAGCACCAAGAAATTTAACACCAAAATCGCGAAGTAGATGAAGTTAAGAAATTTTGCTACCCAGGCAGCAAAATAACAAATGACGGCCAGAGAAAGGAGGACATAAAAAGCAGACTAGAACTGGCAAAATGGGCACTTCTCACCAAGACAAGTCTTCTAGTATGAAACATAGGCCTAAATCTGAGAAAGAAATTTCTAAGAACTTACGTTTTGAACATAGCATTGTGTTTTAGTGAAACGTGGACTGTGGGAAAACCGTAACTGGGTGGACTGACAAGATACTAAATGAAGAGATTCTCCACAGTCGACGAGGAAAGGAATATATGGAAATCGCTGACAAGAAGAACGAACAGGATGATAGGAGACCACACCTTTCATGACATGAGGGAATAATCTCCGTGGTACTAAATGGAACGGAAAGGATAACAATTGTAGAAGAAGACACAGATCTGAACAACTGAGGACGTAGGTTGCAAGTGAGATGAAAAGGTTGGCACAGGAGAAGAATTCGTGGTGGGGCGAACCAACCAGTCAGAACACTGATGAAGTCTCGATTTTACTGGGATGCGGAGAGCATCATACTCCCGTGGTATCAGAATCTGTCTCAGTTTTTTGCATATAAATCAGTTGTGTAAAAAGAGATACGCAGTTCTTTCATTCTCCTGACAAATATGAGATTTAATACTTAGAACGTTTCTCATTTGCTCTCGTCAACACACTGTGATTCGATCATATTTGAGAAAAACATGATTTGTTTCTCGAAAGCTTTGTTTCTTCCTAAACAACTCAGTACACGATCATCTGCCGTGTGTATAATGTTATCCTAAGGCCTTGGAACAACAAGTATAACGAGTGTGCTAACAGACTTCTCAGCAGCTTACAGTACATTACAGTCTTTATAAGAAATTCATATCCTTCACGTTTCCGGTAAGAGAAAGAGACGCAATAATTATTTCATTGACTACACGACGGAGTGTAACTTGATTTGCTAGTCTGCCCGTAAGAACCTAAATTGCAACAGCGATACATACTACTTGTCTGCTGCGTCTTGTGCCGGAAAGCAAACCTATCAGTTAAATAATTTCGTAGCAATTCCGTGAAGCTCGCAGATGCTCCGTTTACAAAATTACTCTTTGGTTGTGTTTATAAATGGTATGGATATTGTGTTACTGATTTTGTGCGTCTTGTGTCAGGATCAGTGGTGTGCGAAGTTTAAGCTCGTTCGTCAACAAAACCGTAAGCTGCAGTCATGTAATTTTTGCCGTTCTAGGTATACTCTTTTTATATTCCCTGCACGACGGACCTACTTCGTTGGATATAGGTAATGTATTGTTACAATCCGAGATATTACAACGAGCCCGTTACAGGGAAGTAAGTAGAAACAAACATTTTTCAGAATTAATAGAGATTAAGGCCCCGGTTGTAGACAACATTCCATTAGAACTACTAACAGCCTTGGATTCCGTAGAAATGTTGGAACATATGAGTCAATACTGACCCCACGACTTATCTTAGAAGAAAGATTAAGGAAAGGCAAACCTACGTTTCTAGCATTTGTAGACTCAGAGAAAGCTTTTGACAATGTTGTCTGGAATACTCTCTTTCAAATTCTGAAGTTGGCAAGGGTAAAATACAGGGAGCGAAAGGCTATTTACAATTTGTACAGAAACCGGATGGCAGTTATAAGAGTCGAGGGACATGAAAGGGAAGTAGTGGTTGGGAAGGGAGTGAGACAGGGTTGTTGCCTCCCCCCGATGCTATTCAATCTGTATATTGAAGAAGCAGTAAAGGAAACAAAAGAAAAGTTCGGAGTAGGCATTAAAATCCATGGAGAAGAAATAAAAACCTTGAGGTTCGCCGATAACATTGTAATTCTGTCAGAGACAGCAAAGGACTTGGAAGAGCAGTTGAACGAAATGGACAGTGTCTTGAAAGGAGAGTATAAGATGAACATCAACAAAAGCAAAACGAGGATAATGGAATGTAGTCGAATTAAGTCGAGTGATGCTGAGGGAATTAGATTAGGAAATGAGACACTTAAAGTAGTAAAGGAGTTTTGCTATTTGGGGAGCAAAATAACTGATGATGGCCGAAGTAGAGAGTAGTTTCTGAAAAAGAGAAATTTGTTAACATCGAGTATTGATTTAAGTGTCAGGAAGTCGTTTCTGAAAGTATTTGTATGGAGTGTAGCCATGTATGGATGTGAAACATGGACGATAAATAGTTTAGACAAGAAGAGAATAGATGCTTTCGAAATATGGTGCTATAGAAGAATGCTGAAGTTTAGATGGGTAGATCACATAACTAATGAGGAGGTATTGAATAGAATTGGGGAGAAGAGGAGTTTGTGGCACAACTTGACTAGAAGAAGGGATCGGTTGGTTGGACATGTTCTGAGGCATCAAGGGATCACCAATTTAGTACTGGAGGGTAAAAATCGTAGAGGGAGACCAATAGATGAATACACTAACAGATTCAGAAAGAAGTAGGCTGCAGTACGTACTGGGAGATGAAGACGCTTGCACAGGATAGAGTAGTATGGAGAGCTGCATCAAACCAGTCTCAGGACTGAAGACCAGAACAAGAACAACAAAAAGGCCAATATTTATTCTGAGGTGAGAGAAGTCAGGGGATAGTGATGTGCACTTATACAGATGGCGGTAGTATCGCATATACAAGGTATAAACGGGCAGTGCATTGGCGGAGCTGTCATTTGCTCTGCCGTGTTCACATGCTAAGGTTTCCGATGTTATTGTGGCCGCACGACTGGTAGTTGGAAATCGTTAGGGAATTCAATATTCCGAGATCCAGAGTGTCAAAAGTGGGCTTAGAATATCACATTTCACGTATTACCTCTCACCACGGACGACGCAGTGGCCGTCGGCCTTCACTTAACGACCGTGATCAGCGGCGTTTGCATAGAGTTGTCAGTGCTAATAAACAAGTAGCACTGCGTGAAATAACAGTAGATATCAATGTAGGACTCTGTATGTACATCTTTTTAGAGACGGTTGCGGGACTCTGCTGTTCGATACAGGATGTCAAATTAAACATCTTTCAGCCGTCTAGTTCCCAACCTTATTTTATTTGGCAACAAGTTTCAGCGTTTTACTATGCCATCTTCAAGCCTCTGACCGACATATGGGAAGATTCTACCTCGGTTGTGATCAAAACAGGGGCCAGCAGTACCAGTATTAGTAGATTTTTGCTATAGCGATCACTTCAACCGTCATTTGTCGATTGTTAGACAAACACTCAAACCAAACCTGTCGACTGGAAATCTACTAATATCAGTATTTCTGGCCCCTGTTTTGATCACAACCGAGGTATAATCTTCCTACACGTTGGTCAGGAGCCTGAAGATGGCGTAGTAAAATGCTGAAACTGGTTGCCAAACGAAATAAGCTTGGAAACTACACGGCTGAAAGGTGTTTAATTTGACATCCTCAACGTAGAACGTACGACAGACCTACCCTCTAGGACAGTGCGGCGAAATCTAGCTTTAATGGGCTATGGCAGCAGACGAGTGACTCTAGTGCCTTTGTTTACATCATAGCATCGCCTGAAACGCCTCTCCCGGGCTCGTGGCCATACCGGTTGGACCCTAGACGACTGGAAGACCTTGGTAAGAGCTGATGATAGGGTTAGAGTGTGGCACATACCCCACGAGGCCATAGACCCAAGTTGCCAAGAAGGCACTCTGTAAGCTGACGAAGGTTCAGTAATGGTGTTATGAGGTGTGGGGTTGATCTGTTATTCTGTGCAACGGATTAATCTGAGATGTACCCTTTACCCTGTGGCTCCTGCAAGATGCAAGTTCCACCCCAACACTACTACAGAAATCAGACAGACGCTCCTAACGTTCTAAAGAGAAATGCCTGAAAAACTTTCAGCAATAAATATCTTATGGAGTCGCACGCTGTAAGGAAATGACACAAAAATTCACAAAATTTCTTACGTAACTAGTGGGATACTTGGGTACTGGGTTAGTGCTAGTTAGCGTAAGAAAAACATGAAACTAACGAAAGTTATTATTTATTTTGCAAAAATTCTGAGCAATCACAATGGCACTTTTAGTTATGAATTGAACAAGTTATGTCCTGGTTCTTTCCGGAATGTGAAGTTACCTCTGAAGGATAGGATTTGCTAATGAAATTTCTATACAAAGTTTGGCAGAATGGCTGAGAGGCGCGCCTACTCAACTTGAATAATTATCCCTTAGAATGTTGTTAGGTTTGGTCGAGGCTGTCGCATGTGAAATGCAGTGAAGTGTACTGTTGTGGAGGAAATATGGGGCTCGCAATAGCTGTATCGTACAATACCATAAGATGCAATGACTGCTGTCTGCGCCGCTCGCTGCTGACAAATAAGACAACTCTCGTTCTATCTGGATTGACCTTCGCCAATCAAACTCTCCTTATGCTTTGATGAAGTCAAGGATTCCTATTCGCCCCTAGTCTAATTATTGGTATGGTACACCGGTCAGATAACCAGTCCACTGTGATGCCACTCAAAATTCGCTCGCAGGCGTTTAACTATAACTCTGTCCTTTCACACCGCACAATAAGTGTGTCAGCCAACACAGTGAACAATGCTTAATCGCAAGGACTCAATAAAGAGTAGCACCTCGATTCGCTCTCGACAGAGGTGCTCTCCCAGCGAAGTACTGAGGGGAGACTTGTTCCTCGCGCAAAGAGCGACAACGGAACAGCGCCTCTCGACGCCGGTCTCTTCTATTATTCCTTCAGTTCAAGGCGTCAGAAATAGCCTAAGGGTAGCCAAACTATATTTGGCCGTTTACAGTCAGATCGGAATGCCCCATTAATATCAAAATTTGTATTTTTAGTGTAAAATTTTTGGAGTAAGAGTTTAGCAAAAAAAAAAGAAGTTCAAATGTGTGTGAAATCTTATTAACTGCTAATTTCATCACTCCTTACGCTTACACACTACTAAAGCTGAATTATCCTAAGGACAAACATACATACCCATGCCCGAGGGAGGACTCGATTCTCCGCACAGTCCCTGACTGCAGCGCCTTAGACGCCATACGATATGTGAGCTCGCCCACGAAATAGAATTACCTCATATGACTGTGCATCGCATCATGAAGGTACGCCTAGGCATGAGAAAAACTGCATCACAATGGGTTCTGCATGACTTGACGGAAATGCATAAATCGATGCGTTACGACGCTGCTCAGACGCACTTGGAGCGCGAAGGAGAGGCTTTCTTACGCCGTATCGTAACACTGGATGAGGCATGGGTCACATCGTACGAGCCAAAACTGAAACTCTAATCCAATGAATGGTTTCATTATGTGTCGCCGTGAAAAGTCGAAAGTGCGTCAGAGTCCCAATATGGTGGAAGTTATGATTCTTCCTCGTGTACGACTGTGATGGTGTTATCCTAAATGATGTTATCCTAACGCATTACGTTCCTCCACAATGCACAATATTACTGTTCGTTTTAGGAGCATCGCCTGCGACCAGCTTTGCGAAAGAAGCGGCGACATTTTCTGTGCAACCCATCCATCATTTTGCACGACAAAGCGCGGGCGCATACAGCACAAGCTGTGGCTGCTCTGTTAGGCTGATGGGACTGGGAAGTACTGTACCATCCACCATACTCCCCGGTCTTAAGTCCTTATGACTCTGATTTGATTCCGAAGATGAAGGAACCACTTCGTGGCATTCGCTTCAGAACTGTTCCAGAGATCAGATAGGCAGTAGACCGCTCCATTCGCGCCATCGACAGAACAGGCTCTGCTAACGGGATACTACGCCTTCCACATCGCTGGCAACGGGTTCTACACAACGCTGGACGGTAACAGGTGCAAACATGTAACTCTTTTGTATCGGTTGTGAATAAATAGCGTCCACTATTTAAGTTCCAACCCTCGTAGTTACGTTTACAGTTCGTTAGCTTCGCCCGTACAAGCACAGCACTCTCGTAGTAAGAAGCCCAGTCAAACAAAACCATTTAAACTTTATGCTGTTTAAATTCACAAAACTGTGAGGCAGAGTTACACGAACATCAGTTTTACATTTTTTGAATGAACGACAATGCGATGTGGTAATAGACCAATCAATGAAGACCAAAAAAAGTCGAATATGGGAAATTATCTGTCTGGTCGCAGAGTTTCGTGCAGCGGTAGGAGGGAAGTACATATTAAAGATACTAACCAATGGGGAGTGACAGGGGTCAGAGGTTTCGTCTGAATGTCAGTTTTGCACCTTTCTCTTGATTAACTCGGAAACCATGGCCTCGAAGAGGCATCCCAGAACAAAATTAAAAAGTATTATATTTCCTACAGGAAGGTTTTATTCATATCTTCTCTAGGACTAACATACTGCGCGAAGAGAGAGAGAGAATACTGAGTCCTGCCCGACGCGCGTACGTTGTAGTTTGGGTGTTTTTTGTAGACCAGTTTGAGGCGGTTTCCCGACTTGGTGTATAAGTCTCCTATGTCAAATTGTTCGTCTCATCTTCCTGTACAACACTGTGGTACGATGTAACAGTTATCGTCTATACCCTCTGAGCCGTAGTTGTGTCCGGCTCTTCGAAAAGCGCACCAGGCGGAGTGCTTTCGCTTCGCGTCTAGTGTTTGCGGTGGCGCTTTCGGTTTGTCACGCTGTTTGGATCGCTACCGCCCTCTGGCGGGAGGTGGAGCAAGTGTACGGTCGCGTGACGATCGAGGAGTACGTACTGGGCTGTGACCGAGAGAGGTGGTGGCGCGAGCGGGGCCCTGTTGTTAGGGGTCGTCAGCTGCTCGCCAAGTGCTTTGGCCGACCTCTTGGCTGTCAGGGGCTGCCCGCATCTACGTGGCATATGAAGCTTAGAAGCCGTGGTGCAGGAGATAAGCGGGTGGGAGTGTATGTCTTCTTATCGGCCGTTGAAACCATATAAGGGGGTTTTCAAGTTCTAGTGAATATATGAGTTTCTTCACCAGTGGTTTTGTTGGGGTCTTCCCACCACAGTTTTCGTTTGCTGTCCGCGGGATGTGGTAATTGCTTCTTGGTGAGGCAGTTTCATTCACACCTTGATTGGGTGATTTATGGTCGGTGTCGTGTGTCTCTGTGGTTCAGAGTCTGTACGGGCACCGCCCTTGCTACATCTTCTGGTTTTGGGTAACTCGGGGAGATGGTGGCTTGTAATGCAAGTTCTTGGGGCTGATCTGCTGTAGCCCTGTAGACCACCAATAACTATTCCGACTATTGTGATCTGGGCCCCTTTAGACGTGTCACTCCCTCACTGAGCTAAGGAAAGTTTTTTTTGGGAACTGCCTTTAATGTGAAGGTTTGTGTGCTGGCTTATTCACATTTATCTTGTAACAACTGACAGGTGTAATATAAGTTATTTAATTTGCAAGAGACAGCTGTTTTAAATTGAGTACAAACTAGCCAATGAAAAGTTTTTTAAGGGAATTGTTCTCATATATATATATATATATATATATATATATATATATATATATATATATATATATATATATGATAAGGTTAAAATCTTATTATTGGGAAATTGTTAACGTCATACCTTGCAATCTCCTTTTCATAAAGAAAATTTTTTAGCTATTGGAAATTATTTTTGAAACTGTGTGTGTGTGTGTTTTTTTTAAATGTCAGACATAAATATTTATTATTGAGAAAGTCTAAAATAAAAAGGTATCTTCAGCAGTGGGTGTTATTTCACCAGCACCTCCTGGCCCCTACTTCCACGATAACGTTTTGGAATAACATGAGTACTTCAGTTGTTTTTTGCGACCCACGCTAATTGATGGTTCACCCTCTATGCACCAGACGTAAGAGAAAAAAAAATGGGAAACAAACAAATACTTTCAGAAATTAAGTCATAAAAATATAAGAATTTGAAATTAGAAGATACAGAGAACCAGAGACAAAGCGAGCCAAACAAATATTATAGAGCACCCAGAAATGAAGATTGAATACTGAGACAGGAACAAACAGTAAACGAGGCAGGGAGAAGCTGCGGTCATCATGCCAGGAGGGTATGAGGTCGTCGTTCTACAGAAACGTCACTGCGAGAAGTTGGGTTCCGTATGTGTTTGTAACAACTGCGCAGATTTAAGTTTGCTTTCGGTTTGCGGCTTCGTAGCTCCTATTTCTTGGAACACAGCCGAGTATTTGTAGCGACACGCCTGCTTTTCAGCACAGGCGGGGGATCGGTGCGTTTACATACTGGTAAACTGCTTCAGATTTTCTCTCCTTCGCACTCACACAAAGCCATTTAGCCGAACTCGGCTTACGGAGAAACACGAGATTATTACTCTGCCCTTCCTGCGGTCCGCGGACTCCCGTTACCGGCGGAGGCTGCCGCAAGTTACAGAGCGGCAAGGCGGAATCCAAGTGCCAAAGACAGCTGCGGCGAATTAGTTTGTTTATGGCGTTCAGTTACAGAGCAGCCGCAATTTGTAAACTAAGCGAGTTCCTACCGGCTGTATTCCGTAAGAGGAGTCGGCAGTCTGCCAGCTTCTGTGCGGAGACATCTCTGCTGCTAAGTCTGAAATTTCGTGCGGCGCAGCACATCGGTAGAATGAAAAATGAGTATACGCAGTTATCTGTCACTTCAAAAGGTTGGCCAACTCTCTACTTATTTTGACTTGATTTCCTGTTTTAAACTTCTAATCTCTATAAACCTGCTACACCTACCATGTACCCTAATCCGTTTGGAACACCGTAGTTTACTTATGTCTCTGTTATTCTTCCCTTCTATTGTTCATTTACCGACATCTTCACCGTGACATAGCGAATGCGAAAATGGTCGATAAAATCATCAGAGAGATTTGATTTTTATTTTTTAAATGGTGATATATGGGATACACAGGAAAGACATATCTGTAGAAAATAAAAAATAACGCTTTGTACCATATGCTTCGCTTTTTTTACTGACGAAATTGCTCTGGCTCAACCCATAGAAACGTAGAAGCATCAATGTGTGCAGTACAGGCATTGTAGCTGCTTACACCACAGAAATCCATCTGAGATTACTCCTCTGTGTCCTGCGACAAAGCACTACGTAAAAAGGAAGTGTCTTCTAGGAACTATGACGGAGATATGAGTGTCTGAAGAGATGTCTTATGTTCCTAATGGCTGCGGAAGAAACATAGCTGGAAGATACACCACGTTAGTCCACCACATGTGGCATTGCCAGCAGATGCATGTCCTCAGTTCAGTGAAACACTTAACGTATTTTCATCACACGCTAGCACGGATTTACTTTTAATAGTCATTAGAACAACACAATGTGCGGTTAGTAAATGGTTTACGCGTAGATGATGGAACAGTCCGTTGCAACCCCGAGCACGAGCAGGCGGCAGTGCCGTGGTTAGCGTTCAAGCTTAGTAATCGGTGGCTCACTAGGGCGAGTACTGCTCGTCTTTTTTCCTTCATTTATATTTTTTCCAACACCAGTCATTTTATTTCGTCCATATTACATCTGAAAGCTAATACATACATCAAAAAAAGGTTTACATCACCTCGGTTCCGAGAGTTCTGGAACCTGTTCAGAAAATTGGAATAAAGATCAACATAAACATCATTTCCGCCCTTTTTTATTGCTCATGAAAACCACACATTGCATGTTGTACCACCATATAGCGAGACCTTCAGAGGTGGTGGTCCAGATTGTTGTTCACACCGCTACCTCTAATACTCAGTAGCACCTCCTCTTGCATTGATGCATGCCTGTATTGATCGTGGCATACTATTCACAAGTTCGTCAAGGCACTGTTAGTCCAAATTGTCGCACTCTTCAACGGCGATTCGGCATAGATCCCTCAGAGTGGTTGTTGGGCCACGCCGTCCATAACCAGCCCTTTGCAAACTATTCCAGGCATGTTCGATAGGTTTCATGTCTGGAGAACATGCTGTCTACTCTTGTCGAGCGACGTTGTTATCCTGAAGGAAGTCATTCACAAGATGTGCACGGGGGCGCGAACTGTCGTCCACAAAGACGAATGCCTCGCCAATATGCTGCTGATATGGTTGCACTATCGGTTGGAGGATGTCATTCACGTATCGTACAGCCGTTACGGCGCCTTTGGTGACCACCAGAGGCGTATCTCGGCCCCACGAAATGTCACCCCAGAACACCAGGGAACCTTCGCTTTTCCGCACTCGCTGGACAGTGTGTCTAAGGCGTTCAGCCTGACCGGCTTGCCTCCAAACACGTCTCCAACGATTGTCTGGTTGAAGGCATATGCGACACTCATCGGTAAAGAGAACTTGATGGGAGTCAAGAGCTGCCCATTCAGCCTGTTGTCGGGCCCATCTGTACCGCGCTCCATGGTGTCGTGATTGCAAAGATAGACCTCGCCTTGAACGTCGGGAGTGAAGTTGCGAGTCACGCAGCTTATTGCGCAAAGTTTGAGACGTAACACGACGTCCTGTGGCTGCATGAACAGCTTATTCAACATGGTGGCGTTACTGTCAGCGCTCCTCCGAGCCATAATCCGTAGATAGAGATAGTACAGGGTGTTTAAAAAATGACCGGTATATTTGAAACGACAATAAAAACTAAACGAGCAGCGATAGAAATACACCGTTTGTTGCAATATGCTTGGGACAACAGTACATTTTCAGGCGGACAAACTTTCGAAATTACAGTAGTTACAATTTTCAACAACAGATGGCGCTGCAAGTGATGTGAAAGATATAGAAGACAATGCAGTCTGTGGGTGCGCCATTCTGTACGTCGTCTTTCTGCTGTAAGCGTGTGCTGCTTACAGCGTGCAAGTGTGCTGTGGACAACATGGTTTATTCCTTAGAACAGAGGATTTTTCTGGTGTTGGAATTCCACTGCCTAGAACACAGTGTTGTTGCAACAAGACGAAGTTTTCAACGGAGGTTTAATGTAACCAAAGGACCGAAAAGCGATACAATAAAGGATCTGTTTGAAAAATTTCAACGGTCTGGGAACGTGACGGATGAACCTGCTGGAAAGGTAGGGCGACCGCGTACGGCAACCACAGAGGGCAACGCGCAGCTAGTGCAGCAGGTGATCCAACCACGGCCTCGGGTTTCCGTTCGCCGTGTTGCAGCTGCGGTCCAAATGACGCCAACGTCCACGTATCGTCTCATGCTCCAGAGTTTACACCTCTATCCATACAAAATTCAAAATTCAACCCTCAGCGCCGCTACCATTGCTGCACGAGAGACATTCGCTAACGATATAGTGCGCAGGATTGATGACGGCAATATGCATGTGGGCAGCATTTGGTTTGCTGACGAAGCTTATTTTTACCTGGACGGCTTCGTCAATAAACAGAACTGGCGCATATGGGGAACCGAAATGCCCCATGTTGTAGTCCCATCGTCCCTGCACCCTCAAAAATTACTGGTCTGGGCCGCTATTTCTTCCAAAGGAATCATTGGCCCATTTTTCAGATCCGAAACGATTACTGCATCACGCTATCTGGACATTCTTCGTGAATTTGTGGCGGTACAAACTGCCTTAGACGACACTGCCAACACCTCGTGGTTTATGCAAGCTGGTGCCCGGCCACATCGCACGGCCGACGTCTTTAATTTCCTGAATGAATATTTTGATGATCGTGTGATTGCTTTGGGCTATCCGAAACATACAGGAGGCGGCGTGGATTGGCCTCCCTATTCGCCAGACATGAACCCCTGTGACTTCTTTCTGTGGGGACACTTGAAAGACCAGGTGTACCGCCAGAATCCAGAAACAATTGAACAGCTGAAGCAGTACATCTCATCTGCATGTGAAGCCATTCCGCCAGACACGTTGTCAAAGGTTTCGGGTAATTTCATTCAGAGACTACGCCATATTATTGCTACACATGGTGGATATGTGGAAAATATCGTACTATAGAGTTTCCCAGACCGCAGCGCCATCTGTTGTTGACAATTGTAACTACTGTAATTTCGAAAGTTTGTCCGCCTGAAAATGTACTGTTGTCCCAAGCATATTGCAACAAACGGTGTATTTCTATCGCTGTTCGTTTAGTTTGCATTGCCGTTTCAAATATACCGGTCATTTTTGAAACACCCTGTAGTAGCCCTCAGGCGGCCTGAGTAAGGCATGTCATCGACAGTTCCTATTTCTCTGCATCTCCTCCATGTCCGAACGACATCGCTTTGGTTCACTCCGAGACGCCTGGACACTTCCCTTGTTGAGAGCCCTTCCTGGTGCAAAGTAACAATGCGGACATGATCAAACCGCGGTATTGACCGTCTAGGCATGGTTGAACTACAGACGACAAGAGCCGTGTACCTCCTTCCTGGTGGAATGACTGGAACTGATCGGCTGTCGGACCCACGCCGTCTAATAGCTACTGGTCATGCATGGTTGTTTACATCTTTGGGCGAGGTTAGTGACATCTCTGTACAGTCAAAAGGACTGTGTCTGTCACACAATATCCATACTCAAAGTCTATCTTCACGAGTTGTGGGAACCGGGATGAAGCAAAACTTTTTTTATGTGTGTATCAAGAAAAGACAAGTGTATATGTGTATTTTTTTGGATGTTTACCAATTTTTGTTATTGCAACAATTATTATGCGGCATTCATTTCTATAGACAAGTTAAAAACTTTCTCAAGTGCCTTTGAAGTTGTTCATATTTTATTGACAACGAACTAGAAATCATTTCTCGACAAGGAACGAGAAATTGCTTCTCGTGAAGATTTTATTAAAATACATTCAGTCGGACATCATCACTTTTCAGCACCGATATTTACGAAAACTGTTTGGATCCAAATTGTCACAAGAAAGAGAATTTTTTCAAAATGTCAGCGAGGTGTGTTTCCCCTTAGAAACTCTGAAGAATCTTTGTGCATGCGGAAAAACTGCATTCAATCGATTCAGTAGATGCCGTTTCAATTTAGATTTTCCATGTCTTCATGGAAAATATTACACTGTAATTTGTAGTGCTGTTACCTTCATATTCTGGCATTTTGTAACTCATTGTATTATTGAGTAAAGTTATTAAAACTCCTGTCTACAAATCGAAGCGTCCAAATGCAAAGCAGTTCTCGGTAAATTTATTATCGCAGTTATAAGCGATTTCGGAAATCACGACAGGCAAACACTTTCAGGAAAACTTTTTGCCTTTGGTCGTTTACTTGTCGATAGTTATAAATAAAATATTTGTTTTGTAATAAAAATTAGCAAACCACCAAATAATATCGGATATTCATTAAAAAAACCATACAAAAAAATGTGTCTTTCCATCATATTACCTTTCAAATGTAACATATGACATAATATGACTAGTGTTGAACGGTAGCCACAACAGCGGTCACGGTCACCATAGTAACGCATTGGTACATCGCTGATGCGTAAAACTTCTGTTGCAATTTTCTCGCACATTACGTTGTCGTAATGGACTACTGAAAGTGTACAAAATTTGAAGAAAATCCGTGATCCGAACGTCGGGGCCTTCTTTTACAAAAATAAAAAGGAAACAATAAACTCTCTCTCTCTCTCTTTCTCTCTTTTCCCTAGAGTCTATTCCAGCGTAGGAGGTTCGCTCTTTTCTCAGTTCTGCAAATTTGCTTTAAGACTGTGGCCAGATCCGCTTTCTGTCAGCACAGTGGTCCAGTAACATATGGGAGGGAATTCGTGTGCATCTTCTGTCCTGTGTGTTATGCTATATTTTGAGTATTGCATTTAATATGGTGGAAATTGGGAACCAGCCCAGAATTCACGTAAACGACGGTGAGAAACCACCTATAATCTACACTCTTGGTGGACAGTGTACCAGACCAGTGGCTATTAAACCCCCGCGTAGATTCGCCTCCCTCTCTCTCTCTCTCTCAAGCTAGCTCACTGCGTATTAAGCTGTATGAGAAGGTCAAAATAATTACAGGACCATTATATTAATATTCATCTCAGGTCCACATTCCTGGCTTTTATTACTTTGAGTGAAACAGACCATTGATAAGTGGACTTATATAGAAACGCTGGAGTAGATTTCATTATCATCTGAGGTGCGGCCAAAGAATTGACGTTGTGGGACTCATTCCAAGTTACACACAATATGATTGTATTTCGGCACTGATTTCATGAATGTGGCGGCCAGATGAAACTGGGCCTGACCTGATATCCAATTGTTACAACCCTGTGAGCTCAGGGGTTGTAGTTCAAATGGTCCAAATGGCTCTGAGCACTATGGGAGTTAACGTCTGAGGTCATCAGCCCCCTAGAACTTAGAACTACTTAAACCCAACTAACCTAAGGACATCACACACATCCATGCCCGAAGCAGGATTCGAACCTACGACCGTTGCGGTCGCGCGGTTCTAGACTGTAGCGCCTAGAACCGCTCGGCCACCCCGGCCGGCGGGGTTGTAGTATGTCAGAGAGACTGAGAATTATAGTTTGGGAGAGAGGGATGACTCTCGCCGAAGCGTGCAGAGAAACACAGGCAAGTGTGTCACTGACGTTAATACATCGAAGGTAAGAAGCTGCCCTTGCTGTGCATTCGGCGATGGCGTCGCGCAACGTGCGTGGGTCAGCGCGAGTGCCGCAATTTGCAGTGTCGGCGTCCGTTTGTCCAGTCTTGCGAACGTTGCGATTCACTGGCGTCACGACAAGTGGCCTCCGCGTGCGTTAATTGTGCCCATGGCCCTGTACACGGCTGACTGCTCGCTCAACCGCGACCGATGGACCCCATGTAGTGCGCAGAAGGGGAGCAGTCGACTGCCGTCTTCAGCCTTAGTAGCTCCGGCCGTCCACTCAGGGCAGCTCGTTCAGTGCCCGCAGACAGCTTTGCACTCGGGAGGCCGCGAGTTTGCACCCGGCCCCGCCCCTGCAGACGACAGCTTGCAGTGCGCCGGCCGATGCTACCCAGAGAGCGGAGGCTAGCAACACTCTCGATCCTCGCGCCAGTAACTCCAGGGTGCGACGCGCCTCGCCACGGCAATGACACGTCTGCGCAGCGGAGCTTGGAGGTAGCTTCAGCGGGCCAGTTGGCCGCCGATGTCCATCACCAGAAGGTCGTCGTGGTTGCCCTGCAACTCCGGTTCTAAACCCGACAAAATGGCGACAAGACTGCCTACATTGAGCCTCCCGCTCGCTTACTTATACATTCTTCTACTACGCTTCTGATATTCACTATGTGATCAAAAGTATCCGGAACGCCTCCCCTCCAAACATACGTTTTTCATATTAGCTACATTGTGCTGCCACCTACTGCCAGGTACTCCATATCAGCGACCACAGTTGTCATTATACATCGTGAGAGAGCAGAATGGGGTGCTCCACGGAACTCACAGACTTCGAACGTGGTCAGGTGATCGGGTATCACTTGGTTCATACGTCTGTACGCGAGATTTCCACACTCCTAAACATCCCTAGGTCCATTATTCCCGATGTGATAGTGAAACGGAAATGTGAAGGGACACGTACAGCACAAAAGCATAGAGACCGACTTCGTCTGTTGACTGACAGAGACCGCCGACAGTGGAAGAGGGTCGTAATGTTTAATAGGCAGCCATCTATCCAGATCATCACACGGGAATTCCTGACTGCATCAGGATCCACTGCAAGTACTAAGACAGTTAGGCGGGAGGTGAGAAAACTTGGATTTGATGGTCGAACGGCTGGTCATAAGTCACACATCACGCCGGTAAATTCCAAACGACGCCTCGCTTGGTGTAAGGAGATTAAACATTGGACGATTGAACAGTGGAAAAACGTTGTGTGGAGTGACGAATCACAGTACACAATGTGGCGGTCCGATGGTAGGGTGTGGATTTGGCGAATGCAACGTGAACGTCATCTGCCAACAGTAAAATTCGGAGGCGGTGGTGTTATGGTGTGGTCTTGTTTTTCATGGAGGGGGCTTGCAACCCTTGTTATTTTGCGTGGCACTATCACAGCACAGACCTACATTGATGTTTTAAGCTCCTTCTTGCTTCGCACTGTTGAAGAGCCATTCGGGGATGGTGATTGCATCTGTCATGACTATCGAGCATCTGTTCATAATGCACGGCCTGCGGCGGAGTGGTTACACTACAGTAACATCCCAGCAATGGAGTGGCCTGCACAGAGTCCTGACCTGAATCCTACAGCACACCTTTGCAATGCCGACTTGGTGCCAAGCCTTACCGACCGACCTCTCCTCAGTGCATCACTCCGTGAAGAACGGGCTGCCATTCCCCAAGAAACCTTCCAGCACCTGACTGAACGTATGGCTCCGAGAGTGGAAGCTGTCTTCAAGGCTAAGGGAGGGCCGACACCGTATTGAATTCCACCATTACTGATGGAGGGTGCCACGAACTTGCAAGTCATTTTCAACCAGGTGTCCCGATACGTTTGATCACATAGTGTAGTTCCTCTGGAGCGGAGAAGTCGTACGCTCTGTGATAATTACGTCAGCTTTTCGCATCCTGCTTCGGGCTCTGCACACAGGTCACTAGGCGCTGTTGTAACTGCAACGTGTGGGTTCTTCACAGCACGTCGGTGCCCTGTGCTGCCCTGATTACTTCGCTTTTGCGTACAGTGCCCGCCGGGCTGTGCCTTCTAGCCTGCGAGCGGTGTCATTAACCTGTCTCGCAGAATCGTTTGCAAAATACACTCCTGGAAATGGAAAAAAGAACACATTGACACCGGTGTGTCAGACCCACCATACTTGCTCCGGACACTGCGAGAGGGCTGTACAAGCAATGATCACACGCACGGCACAGCGGACACACCAGGGACCGCGGTGTTGGCCGTCGAATGGCGCTAGCTGTGCAGCATTTGTGCACCGCCGCCGTCAGTGTCAGCCAGTTTGCCGTGGCATACGGAGCTCCATCGCAGTCTTTAACACTGGTAGCATGCCGCAACAGCGTGGACGTGAACCGTATGTGCAGTTGACGGACTTTGAGCGAGGGCGTATAGTGGGCATGCGGGAGGCCAGGTGGACGTACCGCCGAATTGCTCAACACGTGGGGCGTGAGGTCTCCACAGTACATCGATGTTGTCGCCAGTGGTCGGCGGAAGGTGCACGTGCCCGTGAACCTGGGACCGGACCACAGCGACGCACGGATCCACGCCAAGACTGTAGGATCCTACGCAGTGCCGTAGAGGACCGTACCGCCACTTCCCAGTAAATTAGGGACACTGTTGCTCCTTGGGTATCGGCGAGGACCATTCGCAACCGTCTCCATGAAGCTGGGCTATGGTCCTGCACACCGTTAGGCCGTCTTCCGCTCGCGCCCCAACATCGTGCAGCCTGCCTCTAGTGGTGTCGCGACAGGCGTGAATGGAGGGACGAATGGAGACGTGTCGTCTTCAGCGATGAGAGTCGCTTCTGCCTTGGTGCCAATGATGGTCGTATGCATGTTTGGCGCCGTGCAGGTGAGCGCCACAATCAGGACTGCATACGACCGAGGCACACAGGGCCAACACCCGGCATCTTGGTGTGGGGAGCGATCTCCTACACTGGCCGTACACCTCTGGTGATCGTCGAGGGGACACTGAATAGTGCACGGTACATCCAAACCGTCATCGAACCCATCGTTCTACCATTCCTAGACCGGCAAGGGAACTTGCTGTTCCAACAGGACAATGCACTTCCGCATGTATCCCGTGCCACCCAACGTGCTCTAGAAGGTGTAAGTCAACTACCCTGGCCAGCAAGATCTCCGGATCTGTCCCCCATTGAGCATGTTTAGGACTGGATGAAGCGTCGTCTCACGCGGTCTGCACGTCCAGCACGAACAATGGTCCAACTGAGGCGCCAGGTGGAAATGGCATGGCAAGCCGTTTCACAGGACTACATCCAGCATCTCTACGATCGTCTCCATGGGAGAATAGCAGCCTGCATTGCTGCGAAAGGTGGATATACACTGTACTAGTGCCGACATTGTGCATGCTCTGTTGCCTGTGTCTATGTGCCTGTGGTTCTGTCAGTGTGATCATGTGATGTATCTGACCCCAGGAATGTGTCAATAAAGTTTCCCCTTCCTGGGACAATGAATTCAGTGTTCTTATTTCAATTTCTTGGAGTGTATCAAAATCGTCCGCGTCCTCCATCCGATGTGCCAATCGCTCCCTTAAGTACTGCTTTCCAGCCACAGCTGCTTGATATTTACAAGAATTCCCATACTCCATGCCTATACTTATTCGTGGTGCAGCACATTGATTAATCACAGAACCAAAGACTTGACAGAGCTTCCAGCAGCAGCTGAAGTGCCTTACACCCTGCTTGACGGTCCCAGGTTTAGTCTCGGAGGGGGAGGTGAGGGAGGGTGGATTTTTCCTCCTTTCAGTCCATCCAAGAAAGTCCCACGCCCTCCCGCTCTGCTTGCAAAATGTGTAGCGGATATATGTCGTGTGAGCAGAAGACAGCTTGGGCGACGAACCCTTCTTACTACTGTTGCGAATATCTACATCTACATCTACCTGGATACTCTGGAAATCACATTTAAGTGCCTGGCAGAGGGTTCATCGAACCACCTTCACAATTCTCTATTATTCCAATCTCGTATAGCGCGCGGAAGAATGAACACCTACATCTTTCCGTACGAGTTCTGATTTCCCTTATTTTATCATGGTGATCGCTGCTTCCTATTTACGTCGGTATCAACAAAATGTTTTCGCATTCGGAGAAGGAAGTTGGTGATTGGAATTTCGTGAGAAGCTTCCGTCACAACGAGAAACGCCTTTGTTTTAATGATGTCCAGCCCAAATCCTGTGTCGTTTCTGTGACACTCTCTCCCATGTTTCGCGATAATACAAAGCGTGCTGCCTTTCTTTGAACTTTTTCGATGTACTCCGTCAGTCCTACCTGGTAAGGATCCCACACAGCGCAACAGTATTCTAAAAGAAGACGGACAAGCGTAGTGTAGCCAGTCTCCTTAGTAGGTCTGTTACATTTTCTAAGTGTCTTGCCAACAAAACGCAGCCTTTGGTTAGCCTTCCCCACAATATTTTCTATGTGTTCTTTTCAATTTAAGTTGTTACTAATTGTAATACCTAGGTATTTAGTTGAATTTACGGCTTTAAGATTAGACTGAAGTTTAACGAGTTCCTTGTAGCACTCATGTGGATGACCTCACACTTTTCTTTATTTACGATCAACTGCCACTTTTCGCACCAGTCTGATATCTTTTCTAAAACTTTTTGCAGTTTGTTTTATCTTCTCATGACTTCATTAGTCGATAAATGACAGCCTCATCTGCAAAAACAACCTAAGACGGTTGCTCAGATTTTCTCCCAACTTGTTTATATAGATAAGGAACAGAATAGGGCCTATAACACTACCTTGAGGAACGCCAGAAATCACATCTGTTTTACTCGATGACTTTCCGTCAGTTACTACGAACTGTGTCCCCTCTGACAGGAAATCACAAATCCAGTCACATAACTAAGATAATAATCGATAAGAACACAATTTCACTATGAGCCACTTGTGTGGTACAGTGTTCAAAATAGCTCTGAGCACTATGGGACTTAACGTCTGAGGTCATCAGTCCCCTAGAACTTAGAACTACTTAAACCTAACTAACCTAAGGACATCACACACATCCATGCCGGAGGCAGGATTCGAACCTGAGACCTTAGGGGTCGCGCGGTTCCAGACTGTAGTGCCTAGAACCCCTCGGCTACTGGTGCAGTGTTAAAAGCCTTCCAGAAATCCAGAAATACGCAGTCGATCTGAAATCCCTTGTCAATAGCACTCAACACTTCATGTTGGTGTCCCCTTTCTACAGTTAGGCTGATAGTCAAGTGAAGGGCTTGTACCACAGACTTGACACACACACACACACACACACACACACACACACACACACACACACACACACACACACAAACATGCAAAGAATGATTCTTCTTGTGGTATCGTGGACGTGGCACCATTTCACTGGTTGTAACACTATTATCGATATTACCTATAGTGGTCTTACCTAACTTTTTTGTCTGTTTTTACTTAACGTAACTTCTGTGTAGCCATGCTCTTTGATGTAACATTTATGTAAATGTTTGATTCATTATTTAATATTATGTGTATAATTGTAAATTTTGTACGGAGGTAATTTCCAATGTAATGTACTATAAAAGAAAGTAAAAATTAAAACTTTAATTTAATACTGGTTAGCTACTACAAACAGCAGAGTGAACGCATTGAAACGTCCCCTTAGAAAAATTATTACAAGACTGTGCTTAAACTGACACACAATATTTTTAGCGCAACGCAATCTGACTTCCAAAAATCCCTACGAAAGAATGGCCCTGACTAACATTAACCTATGCGTTTCACAAATCACTTACCTCACAAAAATCTTAGTTACTCAAGCTACTGCAATACAGCGAGCGCCACTACTGCCAGCTAAATAAAAGATTCAAACTACTGAAGGCGCTAACTACTGATAGGCATAGTTAGCAAATGAAAGATTTTAATACAGAACAAACAATGTATTTACCTTAATAGTCATAATATATATATCAGTTCGTGACACCAATTCTTACAAATTCCAAAACTCCGCCATCTCTCTCCCCACGTCCACCACTGCTGGCGGCTCACCTCCAACTGTGCAACGCTACGCGCTGTTAGCCTCCAGCTGCCGCTGGCCAACACTACAATGGCGAGTATTACAACAATGCCAACCAGCCACAGACTGCACACGGCACAGCCAGTGATTTTCATACAGAGCGCTACGTGGCGGCGGCGTTACCAATAAAAAAAACTTAAACAGCCTACTTACGTAGCCCCCATGCTCCTCACAAAAAAATTTACAAATTGTTTTGGGTCGTGGCCAATACAGATTTGAAAATTTTTTCATAATTACAATAAGAAAGAAATGAAATGCACACACTTATCGATACAATGTTGGTCAAAAGCTAAAATTTTCTCACAGTCCATAAAGACAGTCCTGATCATTGATCAAAGTAAAATTGCAGTGTTTTTCTCAAAGTCTCAGTAGTAAAAGAAAATGCACACTGAAGTAGTGGATTTCCATGCAGCCTTAAGAAGTAGTGTTGTCCTTCCAACGGAAAGACAGTGCTGACTCTTGACATGCAGACAGGTAATGGGCCACAACAGAGCAAACCCACAGCAGAGTCAGTCGAAGTTTTGAAGAATATTGGTAGGTAGGTCAACACAGAGTAGACCCCTTGTAGTCCTGGTAGAGATTACGGTATTGGTGGGCCACCAGAGATGGAGACCCACTGTAGACCTTGTAGAAATAATGGTATTGTTGGGTCATCAAAGGAGTAGACCCACTGTAGTCCTTGTAGAGATGGCCAGCAGCCATCTGTTTGACTGTGCAGGCGCACAGTCACCATTGAAGAGTCTTGCGGATAATACAGCAAGTCCATAACCACCACTTGTGCACTCACAAAAATTGTTTTTGAAATGTCCTTAGAACCAGCAATGCTGTTATCCAGTCCCTTACTGAATTATTAACACACGTGCAAACACTATCAGTCCCTACTTCTCACATATTGTCCATATACTATGACCAACAGAAATGTGTGCAGTGAAATGTAATTTACAAGTTACTTAATTTGATGAACTGGTGTCAATTACAATTTTATAACATGAGAATACAATAACAAAGGTACAAAATACATCTTTAAAGAACATAACAATACAGATAACATTTGTAGTAGTACAAGCTTTACAAAAGAATCGAAATAGCAAATACATCAGTGTTAGAAAAATTACGACATAAGTACATACATAAAAGATCAGAATAACTTTTGAAACATCAACTTCACACATGAGCATTAGAACAAAACAGAATAAATAATGTGTAAACATCTTTACAAAGTAAATAACATGTTATTAATGCAAATTATATTTGAGGATAACAGTATTCCTCATCATAGTGAATGTAGCTTAGTATTAGAAAAATTCTGCAACATAAGTCTTATCAGATAAACATATAAAGGGTACGCAAACACATAGTGGGATAACACAAGGAAAGGGCAGGGTTTGTTTTACTGCAGTATTTTGCAAACAAAACTTTCTTTACTTCTCGGAGATCTCCCTTCGTTCTTCATTATTTCTACCTGCTTTCTGTACTTTTCTCATATAACCTCTCAGTGCATTTCTTCAAATCCATCGCAACTCATTCTCTTATATAGGCTACCCCCTCTTAAGCTAACTTAAATCTACTGAGCTCAGATGCTTAACTAAGGGACGAGGCAATGCAGCGGCACAAAACTATTAATACAAACAGCAATGACAAAAAAATGCAAGTAAGCATAGCGAGCAGCAATAAATGTAATAATTTATATCCAAACATGACAAAGCTGAAGCAGAAAAAATATTACAGTAAAAATGTTTAATACCTATGTCACATCTTAACACTAAAGTGATGCATCACGAGAACATACGCTAGCAGACAAGTTACCAAATTGTAAAAAAAAAATATTTATGCAGTTCCTGTGAAGGGAAATGCCTATTTATGTTCCCTCGTTTTCTTGGAAGTAGATCATAATTTTTTTACTGGGTCTGTAGACAAAAAATAGCTATATTAGTACATCTATTAAATTTTATTTTAACCAACGCTGCAGTGGAGCTAGAAACTAGATATTAAACAAAATGAGTAAATAAATGCATAAAGCAAGCCACATGGCATTTCTCTCAACTAGCAGGACAATAGCCATGAAATGTTTCTCGTCGTTTCATTAGGCATTTTAGTAAATATCATAAATTAAGAGCTCCACAGTGTAATCATATGTTTTCAAGTTTGGGCGTGTAGTATTTGCGATGCTTTCTACAAATTAATCTCAATAGCGAGGATAATGGCCTCCTTTTTTCTTCTCCACCTGTGCCTCTGACAGGCACACACTAATGGCTTTCTTTTGTCAGGTGGTTGTCGCGCAGCTGGGTGCCCACGACGCATTACGTGCAGGTGGACACTTAACTGTCTTGTCGAAATATTTACACCAATTTCCGCTACAGTGGCAGTCTCATATAAATAATATTTCATAGGTCAAGAATTTGCGTTACACATCTGTAGAAACAAAATCCTATTGATATAACAGTGTCCAAAAAATTTTCGTCGGCATTGTAATACATTCACGCATTTACATACATTTCATAACTCTTAAAGTACTATTCTCGGTTTCCGACATCCTTTTTCACAAACCAGAGTCCCTAACCACTACTCTTTATTCCTTACCTTATTCGTCGACACTTCTTCAATATTTCATCATAACAGATACATAGCATAATCAAATAAGTCATATAGCATCAGCTTATTGACCATAAACATACCACAACAGCGTAATACACATCGTCATCATAACATCATAAAACCTCAACCAAATCTCAAAATCGTCGTGGCTTCCTATTTCAAAACCTAAAAAAAAATTTGTGCTCATGTCAAAAGTGTCATCTACCTCAAACGTACTTTAAAAATCATGATCTCATACAAAATACGACATTTAAAGTTCTCATAGTATCACAACGGATCCGAAAAAATATGAACAGTTCACGAAGTACAGACAAAATACAATTTCATAAGTGTGAAGTTATCCATTGGTGTAATTACGTAAACATCTGTCACTGATGTAGTAAAAAAAAATTTGTCTCTCAGTTAAATTGTCAGATAGCTGTGTAATTTATGTGTTAGAGAAATATGGTACCGATGTGTAAAGTTGTATAAGTAAATACCATATTAGCTAGGGCTCCTTGTGTTTGCCAAACACATGGTACACAAAGTAAGCGTGTACCCCCCTGAGGATTAATGTAATTATATCCTCAGGTGTTACAGATTACAGCAATGGAATGAAATGTATCACGGAAAACCTTTGTATCATTGTAACTCAAATATCTTTAAAAATAAATGTTGTAAGTACAAAATTAATCATTCAAATACGTGTACTGTAGCGCTAAACTGTGCGTCTTGTTGTAAGATAATCTCTATGGAAGTGTCGTAGTTATCGTCCTTCGAAAGCTAAGTTCTGCAGAAGTCAATGTACTTACCTCATGATAAACAAAAGTAAAATGCTTTGCGTATAGATATCGTAGTTACTACACTTATTGCCGTGATCAAGAAAGTACTATAATGTAACGCATTTTTGTGCTATGGAAAAGGCTGTCTCATTGAAGCTATACCACAAAAGTTACTAGTAAAACATGTTTTACTTTCCAGAATAATTCAGAAAAACTGTGCAGATATAAAACAGATACACCGCAAAAGCACAATGTAAATTGTGTCACACATTAGTAGCGTCGTGATATAATCTTGTAGCTATCAAAGAAACCAAATGCAAAGTCATCTTTAATATCACAAAACTGCAAAGCAATTGTCATGTTGTATAAGTCGGTAAAGAATGCTAAAAATTTTCTCAAGGTTAGCGTCTATGTTATTTTTCTCGGAGCCAGCGGGCGCACGTGGCTGCCTGCGGTGCGAGTCATTGCCTATTGTGTCTTTGTTGGCGCGCGTCGTTATTGGGATTTGGAGACCTAACTTCTACAAATTCACCTTGTCGAGAGGGCCCTGCTGTGTTTGAATCCCCCCAGTTCTGATACACTTACTACTTTGAACATTAGTTAATTCATTATACGGTGGCGCTAACACACTGCTTTCGTCTTCACTGTCATTTCTCAGTTTACTTTGGAGCCTAGTATTACGTTTTTCACACACCATTATTGTCACAATATTTAACACGATAACACATAAAAGCACAATTTGAAGAGCAAAAATAAGAGAACACATTAACATAGCACTGAAAATAATATCTAGTTAATTGCAAGCGAAGCTGCGAATTACTTGGTGCAAATCTACATGTATGCCACAACTGTTTTACTGTACAACAATGAAAGACTGCAACTACAAATGAAATTCTCTCTATGATTACGCGCTAGCAATAAACAAAGGCTACACTAACTACACAAACTACAAGAAAAAAAATCAGAAGATTCCAGTGACGTATCCTTGGCTAAGGATCGACATATGAAACGTCCCCTTAGAAAAATTATTACAAGACTGTGCTTAAACTGACACACAATATTTTTAGCGCAACGCAATCTGACTTCCAAAAATCCCTACGAAAGAATGGCCCTGACTAACATTAACCTATGCGTTTCACAAATCACTTACCTCACAAAAATCTTAGTTACTCAAGCTACTGCAATACAGCGAGCGCCACTACTGCCAGCTAAATAAAAGATTCAAACTACTGAAGGCGCTAACTACTGATAGGCATAGTTAGCAAATGAAAGATTTTAATACAGAACAAACAATGTATTTACCTTAATAGTCATAATATATATATCAGTTCGTGACACCAATTCTTACAAATTTCAAAACTCCGCCATCTCTCTCCCCACGTCCACCACTACTGGCGGCTCACCAACTGTGCAACGCTACGCGCTGTTAGCATCCAGCTGCCGCTGCCTGACACTACAATGGCGAGTATTACAACAATGCCAACCAGCCACAGACTGCACACGGCACAGCCAGTGATTTTCATACAGAGCGCTACGTGGCGGCGGCGTTACCAATAAAAAAACTTAAACAGCCTACTTACAGCATTATTGTGGCCAAGATAGACACAAAGCCCATGCCTACTACAGTAGTACAAGTTTATATGCCAACTAGCTCTGCAGATGATGAAGAAATTGATGAAATGTACGATGAGATAAAAGAAATTTTTCAGGTAATGAAGGGAGACGAAAATTTAATAGTAATGGGTGACTGGAATTCGTCAGTAGGAAAAGGGAGAGAAGGAAACATAGTAGGTGATTCTGCATTGGGGCTAAGAAATGAAAAAGGAAGCCGTCTGGTAGAATTTTGCACAGAGCATAACTTAATCATAGGTAACACTTGGTTCAAGAATCATAAAAGAAGGTTGTATACGTGGAAGAACCCTGGAGATACTAAAAGGTATCAGATAGATTATATAATGGTAAGACAGAGATTTAGGAATCAGGTTTTAAATTGTAGGACATTTCCAGGGGCAGATGTGGACTCTGACCACAATCTATTGGTTATGACCTGTAGGTTAAAACTGAAGAAACTGCAAAAAGGTGGGAATTTAAGGACATGGGATCTGGATAAGCTGAAAGAACTAGAGGTTGTACAGAGTTTCAGGGAGAGCATAAGGGAACAATTGACAGGAATGGGGGAAAGAAACACAGTAGAAGAAGAATGGGTAGCTCTGAGGGATGAAGTAGTGAAGGCAGCAGAGGATAAAATAGGTAAAAAGACGAGGGCTGCTAGAAATCCTTGGGTAACAGAAGAAATATTGAATTTAATTGATGAAAGGAGAAAATATAAAAATACAGTAAATGAAGCAGGCAAAAAGGAATACTAACGTCTCAAAAATGAGATCGACAGGAAGTGCAAAATGGCTAAGCAGCGATGGCTAGAGGACAAATGTAAGGATGTAGAAGCTTATCTCACTAGGGGTAAGATAGATACTGCCTACAGGAAAATTAAAGAGACCTTTGGAGAGAAGAGAACCAAGTGTATGAATATCAAGAGCTCAGATGGAAACCCAGTTCTAAACAAAGAAGGGAAAGCAGAAAGATGGAAGGAGTATATAGAAGGTTTGTACAGGGGCGATGTACTTGAGGACAATACTATGGAAATGGAAGAGGATGTAGATGAAGACGAAATGGGAGATACGATACTGCATGAAGAGTTTGACAGAGCACTGAAAGACCTGAGTCGAAACAAGGCACCCGGAGTAGACAACATTCCATTAGAACTACTACATCTGGTGAGCAAGATGTACGAGACAGGCGAAATACCCTCAGACTTCAAGAAGAATATAATAATTCCAATCCCAAAGAAAGCAGGTGCTGACAGATGTGTAAATTATCGAACTATCAGTTTAATAAGTCACAGCTGCAAAATACTAACGCGAATTCTTTACAGACGAATGGAAAAACTGGTAGATGCGGACCTCGTGGAGGATCAGTTTGGATTCCGTAGAAATGTTGGAACACGTGAGGCAATACTGACCTTACGACTTATCTTAGAAGAAAGATTAAGAAAAGGGAAACATACGTTTCTAGCATTTGTAGACTTAGAGAAAGCTTTTGCAATGTTGACTGGAATACTCTCTTTCAAATTCTGAAAGTGGCAGGGGTAAAATACAGGGAGCGAAAGGCTATTTACAATTTGTACAGAAACCAGATGCCAGTAATAAGAGACGAGGGGCATGAAAGGGATGCAGTGGTTGGGAAAGGAGTGAGACAGGGTTTAGTCTCTCCCCGATGTTATTCAATCTGTATATTGAGCAAGCAGTAAAGGAAACAAAAGAAAAATTCGGAGTTGGTATTAAAATTCATGGAGAAGAAGTAAAAACTTTGAGGTTCGCCGATGACATTGTAATTCTGTCAGAGACGTCAAAGGACTTGGAAGAGCAGTTGAACGGAATGGATAGTGTCTTGAAAGCAGGATATAAGATGAACATCAACAAAAGCAAAACGATGATAATGGAATGTAGTCAAATTAAATCGGGTGATGCTGAGGGAATTAGATTAGGAAATGAGACACTTAAAGTAGTAAAGGAGATTTGCTATTTAGGAAGTAAAATAACTGATGATGGTCGAAGTAGAGAGGATATAAAATGTAGACTGGCAATGGCCAGGAAAGCGTTTCTGAAGAAGAGAAATTTGTTAACATCGAATATAGATTTATGTATCAGGAAGTCGTTTCTGAAAGTATTTGTTTGGAGTGTAGCCATGTATGGAAGTGAAACATGGACGATAAGTAGTTTGGACAAGAAGAGAATAGAAGCTTTCGAAATGTGGTGCTACAGAAGAATGCTGAAGATAAGGTGGATAGATCACGTGACTAATGAGGAGGTATTGAATAGGATTGGGGGGAAGAGAAGTTTGTGGCACAACTTGACTAGAAGAAGGGATCGGTTAGTAGGACATGTTTTGAGGCATCGAGGGGTCACCAATTAAGTATTGGAGGGCAGCGTGGAGGGTAAAAATAGTAGAGGGAGACCAAGAGATGAATACACTAAGCAGATTCAGAAGGATGTAGGTTGCAGTAGGTACTGGGAGATGAAGAAGCTTGCACAGGATAGAGTAGCATGGAGAGCTGCATCAAACCAGTCTCAGGACTGAAGACAACAACAAAAACAACAATACTGGTTCATGCATAGGGTAAATAGGTTAGTAATCAAGAACTTTGAGAGAAGTACGTCCTCAACGAAACCAGTTAGGCGGGAATAGAAAATGTGGATCTGGCGGTCGAAATGCAAGGCTCCTAAGTGGCATTTGTCAGCCATTTATACATTTATCGCCTTTTTTGAACAGTACAGAAAAGCGACGCTTCCACGTCTTAAGCTCAAATTGTCAGCTGAGCCCTGTATGTGGTTTCGTTTTCAATAATAATTGTGTGTTCTGTAAACTTTGTGTTGAGCCGCCGTATTTTATCCTTAGTCGTTTGCTTAGATAGGGTCTTATCCCAAGTGTTATGACAAATCCGAGTATCCTAATTTACTGAACTGAAAATCAATTACCCTTCCTTAACAAACGTTAAGAAGCTTTGTGAAGCTGTAAAATATATAATTATTTAGTGAACATAAGTTTGAAAATCCCCACGTAGTTTTCATAAATGGACAGTTAAAGTTTAATCATAATACAAATATTAAGGAAAGATTAAAACTATTCAGTCCAAAGATGCTTCTTATTGAAAAAAAATCATGTTTACAGTTTCATATGTTATGTAGTTAACAGTGTTACCCATATTGTGTTGTGACTGAGTTGTTCAGCCTCCATCTGAGTCTGCAGATGGATTAGTTGAGCCAGATTTGAATTTTATATTATGATAAGAGCAATGAAGAATAAGTAACTGGCCACAAGTATCCAAACTATTCTAGATCCAGGTACCACATGTTCAATTTGAGGAAAAAGATATAAGGAAGTGAATGTGCCTTGAGAATGCAAATAATAATCAGTACAAAAGATGGAATTACTTCATATCTATTTCAATAATATCATTTTCCTATTATTAAACCGACAAGAGAACCTCTTGTCCATGTCAGTAATGTTCCACCATTAGCGATTATCCACCGACAATTATTATAATTACCTTCCTTCTGTAATGTATAGATACTAAGTATTACTGAGAGCCAGTTGATGCTTAAGTGTATTAAAACTGCTCCCGTGTAGTTCAAGTCAAATAACTGGTACAATACTTGTACAATTGTGCTACTGACTTGTATCTTATACTCAAACATAAGTTCAGTATCAAATAAAGTTAGTCCCAATAGTTTATTGAATATAACTTTGCCTAATTAGGCTGACGACCGTTTCCTTTTATGCAATTGTAGTTTACTTGATTACTAATAGAACCTTAATTCAATTTCCTTTAGTCTTGTTACTGCTTCCTTCCAATAGAAACCTGTAGGAAAGCAAAATTAGTCCGGTATCTTGCCCTTACACACGACCACTATCAAAAAAATATCGTTTCACAGGAATTAGATTAGTGGCGTGTCACTAATTTCATAGTAGCCGGTAGTGTTATGTGGCTCCCGTTTAACACATCTGAATTCCGCAACTGCCGCATTCTGCACATGCGGAGATATGGATGATGTGCAATGAGTGTGGGTCAAGAGACATGGACTCATTCACTACTGGCAAAATGCCTACACAAGGTGTGAGAAGAAAAAGATCGAATGGGGGGTTGGATCAGTGAAAGCTGCTGAAAAGAGCTATTGATCAGAGCCACGCTCAGACTATTCACAATTATCCACCACCAAAGAGTCCCAACGCCGAGACAAGGTTCATTGGCGTGATATATTTTTTTTTGGAAAACTTACACCTAACTTCACTGAAATTTCAAATCCACTGAATGAACTGAGAAAGAAAGGAAGGGAATACGAATGATATCCTTCGCAATATCCTGGCGTTAGCAACAGACTCCGCATTGTCGACCCCTGCCTTGGTGGAAGGAATTTATAATTCAATCTGAAGCATCTATGCTGTTCTTTTACAAGAACACCCATCAGGAAATGCGTCTCGCAGTTTGTGAAGATTAGATTAGAAGCTAAATATTATATTTGCAAACTAGAAGCATTGGCTGTACTGTTCACTCTGGAGAAATTCTGTTTACGTGTGGAGCATCATCCACTCATTCTTGAACCGGATAACCAAACCCTCAGTTGCGTGTTAGGAAGACCGAGGCAGACGGGGTGCATTGATAGATAGGCAATGTGGGTCTGCGTCTTCTAGTAAAGAGTGCGTCACATTAGCGGAGGGGATAATATTATTACTGCTGTCAGCCTTAGACGTAAATTGAGAGAGGAGGATAACGAACACTCTAGTGGGCACACATTTCAAGGAAGTGGAAAACAGTTTATTCATGCTATACTCACCCATCTGCCGGTGTTGTTTAACGGCATTGTGGAACGCCAGAATTGTAATGTTAGGTTAAGGGTAATTAAGGAGAATATAAAGATGGGAGAAATAATGATCTTCCATTATTTAAATGGTAATGTTCTATATTGTCCGGCCAGAGGAAGTAAACGGGCCAAATTGTTTTACCGTAGGAACAAGCACCCCTCGTATGTATCTACTACCACGAGTCTCCAGTTAGTATTCCTTTGGGGATGTTTAAAACCTTGATGAAGATTCAGGAGAATTTCACCTAACACGATATGAACAGAGAAATGGAGTGGGTCCAGTCTCGTAAAGTCCGTGTAACAAGTAAACCAACGCCAAGGACCCAGCAAGGGTTTTTAGCCTCTGAAGGCATGGTATTACCCATGGAGAGGCTGTACATATACTATGTATGCCCCTTCAGCGGTAGTGAGCCCGAAACATGCTTCTACTGGTTTGTGTAGAAGCTTCTATTCGCTTTTGTTGGTTGTTTCCGACATGTGATGCTACTGGGCAATGGCCATTAAATATTCACAGTCTGTGTTTGGCGTCTTCGAGCAGTATCGGTATTGAGTCTGTGATAACGCTGCAGTACTCATGTCGAGGCTAGTTCGGGGCATCTGTTTTGAAATGGAGTTATGCATACCACTACAATTTCTTGTTATCCGAACTCTTCATTCGTTCAGCGGGTTAACCACAATTTGTGTATTTGCCCTGAATGCCTAACACCATCAATCGCATTCCAGATGGGACTAGTGGTTTCGTTGATTGGCTTTTGCATTCAACACTGCGGCAGATGAAGCTCACAAGAAAATTCACCCCTAGTGTTATGTTTTCATATAAGCCCAACTAGCCGCTAGCAAATTTGCGGTCGATCAACCTACAGTTGCCTGAAAAACTGATGAAGCACAATTCGCAGCAAAGTGAAGTGGGCGATAGTTTATCTGATGAATCCCAGAACTATGAGGAGAGGAGATGGCCGACAGACATCTGGAGAATCAGTCAGATAGCAAGGGGAAAGATAAAACAATGGGGAACTTGCTATTCACGTTTAGGGGAGCTGTGCAGACTGCAGTTTGTAACTAGTCATTTTATTGGCCAAAAACCCACTAGCAGAAAAATTTTATGTGTTCACATGTCACAGATTTAACCTAGCTCTACCTGGGTATTCATTTAGAACTGTGCGCAGGACATCGTATGCGAGGAATTTATATTTGACTTATAAAGTTTCTTTGTATACAAAGTTCAAGCTAGTACGATTTGGGACATAAATGTAGAGAACGTTTGCTTCACTAACATGGGAGAGAACCGTGTAGAGCTGGTTTTGCCAAAAGCTACTCACTTTAAGGTCCACGCCCTCATTATGCAGCGCGTGGCCTTGTTTTTTGTTTATGGTTATGGCATAAGCTCATTGGCAACTCATCACGTTTAAAACAAAATGATTGATTTTTAGGAAAAAGTGTAATTTGAGGTATGAAAACACATTCGCCTGCACCACTTCCCATAAAAATTTTCGCTTCTATAATGTTACGTTGGAGAGAAGTTACTTTAACCCTTTGTGAGTAACGCTCTTGATCAGAGTTATGTCGCGCCTAACTCTCAGAAGGAGTTTCCAAAGAGTGGGTTAAAACCTGATGTTATCGTGCCATACAGCAAGCCTCGCCCCACAACCTTCACTGGATTCTTGAGGGCATTTAGTGTTTTGGCCGTTCTGGGGTATTCATAAAGGCTTTTTATTTACGAACGAAACGAAATAAAAATGTAATGAGTTAGCACCCAAATCACAAACTTAATAAATTCGTTTTTATCAGCAAAGCACATGAAACTTATTGAAAGGATCAAAGCAACTTCTTAACGTTTTTAATATATTCTTAAAGAAGGAGTGGTAGTTAAGCTCTACACTGCTCCCGTATGTGCAATGTTTTGTATTTTCAAAAAAATGTTGAAATGTGTGTGAATTCCTAAGGGACCAAACTGCTGAGGTCATCGGTCCCTAGACTTACACACTACTTACACTAACTTATGCTAAGAACAAGACACACACACACACACACACACACACACACACACACACACACACACACACTCTCACACACACACACACACACACACACATGCCCTCCGGCGGGAGGTTTCACGTCAGCGCACACTCCACTGCAGAGTGAAAATCTCATTCTGGAAATCTGGAAACATTCCCCAGTCTGTGGTTAAGCCATGTCTCCGCAGTATCCTTTCTTTCAGGAGTGTTAGTTCTGCAAGGTTCGCTGGAGAGCTTCTGTAAAGTTTGGAAGGTAGGAAACGAGGTGCTGGCAGAAGTAAAGCTGTGAGGACGGGGCATAAGTCGTACTTGGGTAGCTCAGATGGATGCCGGCACGGTGGTTGAGCGTGTTCGGTCAGAGGGTTAGCTGCCCTCTGTAATAAAAAAAACTGAGTTAATCGATCAACAAAGAACTTAAACGGATGTCTTACGACGTCCGCCCCGAGCAGATGCAACGAACGAAAGCGAACAAAATGAGATAAAAAAAAGATGGTAGAGCACTTGCTCGCGAAAGGCAAAGGTCCCGAGTTCGAGTCTCGGTCCGGCACACAATTTTAATGTGCCAGGAAGTTGCATATTTGGGCACACTATGCTGTAGAGTGAAAATCTCATTCTGGAAAGATCCCCCAGGCAGTGGCTAAGCTATGTCTCCGCAATATACTTTCTTTCAGGAGTGCTAGTTCTGCAAGATTCCCAGGAGAGCTTCTATAAAGTTTGGAAGGTAGGAGACAAGGTACTGGCAGAAGTAAAGCTTTGAGGACGGGGTGTGAGTCGTGCTCAGATGGGAAGGCGCCTTTCGGCACGCTAGCGGCACGGACGTCTTGTTTACGTCCTCTCCCCACAGCTCGCTCGCGGAGTTGTTTACATGATTCTGCCGTCTTCGAGCTCTATCGTATTCTTCGACAGAGAATGGCTTATGCCCACAGAATATCGACACTGAAGATAAGCTTTGCACCTGAATATGCCCGACCAAAAGTACTGGATACCGAACAGTTTATCATAGATGAAGTCAAGATCGATTGCAAACGATCTTGTTGGCATCCACCTGTCTATAGTGAACAGTGTGGTGTACGTCAAATTGGTTAACGAAGGCATATGTGACAAAATTCTGAGTGCAACTCGAAATGGTGTTAAGATCCGTCACTCTGATGGACACATCGGTGACGTTACTGTGGAACATGCGGGACTTGCACTGCGGACGATACGTGTGTTTTAACTCCCTTTCGAGATGCCTTCAGAGGTAGTGGTATCTGCATTCCGCCCATATGGAAAGGTCATACAGCTGAAAAGTGGGTCCAGTTCACTACCCGGTTCTGAACGGAGTACGACAGATCCGCATAGAGCTAACCAAACATGTGCCGTCCTACTTATATATTGGTGGCTGCCGTGAAATTATTATTTATGTTGGCCAGCTGAAGACATGCTCGGGATGTGGCATAGAAGGACACCTCCGTTCCAGCTGTCTGCAACGGCCGGCCGGAGTGGCCGTGCTGTTCTAGGCGCTACAGTCTGGAACTGAGCGACCGCTACGGTCGCAGGTTCAAATCCTGCCTCGGGCATGGATGTGTGTGATGTGGTTAGGTTAGTTAGGTTTAATTAGTTCTAAGTTCTAGGCGACTCATGACCTCAGAAGTTAAGTCGGATAGTGCTCAGAGCCATTTCTTTGGTCTGAAACGCAGGATCACACAGTTACCGCCTGGGGAAAAGACGACCACGACCGCTCCGACGCCGCTGCCGCTGCCGCTGACGTTTGTCGAAGTTCTCCTTAACGACCCCCGACCGCGATCACCACTGCCTCCTCCTGCTGCCACATCGACATCTCTGGTAATGCCTCAGGCTGTTGCGGAAGGACTGGCGCCTTTGCCTCCTCCTCCTCCCGACATGTGCATTGGTGAGCAATCTCTGGGACAGGGGACGGCCCCTGTCTCCATGGTTGCGCCTACCGATGCTTTTGTATCCGAACATCGGGATCCCCAGGCGTCTTCCGACACGTGCGCAAGCAATGGTCGCCGAAGAGATGTCAGAAACTGCGGATCGCCCCGTCTGACACCTGCAGGATGCAGTTTCAAGACGATGATGATCACACCTATCAAGATGTTGCCCCCATGGACGATTCCGTGGTGGATGCAGCAGTCTGCACCCCATCGGAGGTACAACCATCTTTACATGGATAAGACGCTGTACCTATGGACGTTGAACAGCAGCTCAGCCAGCTCCACTCTTCCACCTCCGACGTGACGCCGCCTTCGGACTCCACAGGTACGCTCACCATCCACGCACCTTTGCGTGGTCTGACGATGTAGACGGAGAAACACCCACCGTTGAGACAGCAGCGGATGCTGCTGCTCCAACCCACGACTGCTAATCGTCAGGGTTGCTGGATGGGGATGTGCAGCCTACTGGGACAACATTCCTGTTTGCTGCTGCTCTTCGTGCCTCCATGAGCGTTCCAGCAGTCCCAATTCCACGACAAGCTTACAGGATTGGCTCCACCAATGTCAACACCATTGGCACCCCTGTCAAACTACAATTGTTCCGTGAAATGTTGAGGGCGTCGGACCACGATGTTGCCCTTTTGCAAGTTCGCCTGGCGACGTCTCCTAATATCTATGGCTATGTATCCTAGCTCACGCCGTGTGCTGATGGAGGCAGTAGGACAGCTATTCTTTTAAAGGAAGGCATTGAGGTAGATTTACCTACCATCCGCCTGGGGTCTTGCTGTGAGTTTCCACGGTGTCTGAGTCATCGATGTTTACGCTCCCTCGGGCACAGCCAAGCAACGGGAACGGTCACGATTCTATTCAGAACAGATCGCTTTTTTGGTTGAAGGCGTCTACGACCATATTATTCTTGGCGGCGACTTCAATTGTGTGTTATCCCAGAAGGACCAACATCCCCATTTCATCACATGTTAGGAACTCAAGCTGCTCGTGTATGAACTGAACCTCACCGATACTTGGGACCGCGTGCATGGTGATCGGCCTGGGTATACGTACGTCACCAGCCATTCAGCAAGTCGTCTTGGCCCTGTCTACGTTTCCAAGGACTCGTAACTGCCACTCTCGACGCCGAGTTACGGCCTACCGCCTTTTCCGACCATATCGCCCGCGTCTGCACTGTTTCGCTCCAGAGCAGAAGGTGTGGTGCGGTCAAGGCCTGCGGAAGCTGAACGTCGTCCATCTCAAGGGACCGGAATGCAAACAGGTCTTAGGAACGATGTGGAACAACTGTGTGAGATTCCTTCCAGCGTATCCTTCAACACTCCAGTGGTGGCTCGACTGCACCAAGCCTGCTTTACGTCGTTCGATGATGAATTACGGTCACGACCAACTGCTGTGGCAACGACATACCATGGAATACTATTTCACAATTCTCCGGGAACTCTTAAACCATGCCTCGTCTGTTCAACGACAGGTTGAAATTCAATGTATTAAGGCGAAGATAATTTCTCTTATGCGTCACCATCTTGAAGCCACAATAGTACGCGCAAGATGTCACGACTGTGTACTGGTAGAGTCCCCGTCCATGTATCATATTATCCGAGAGAACAGCGGTGTCGGAGAAAGCTGGTCAACGCCCTCGACATGCCAGATGGTCGTCGATTGACGTCCCAGAATGACATTGTAAAAGCCTTCATGGATCACTACAACCAGTTCTATCCAGCAGAGGACCAGAACATAGCAGTAACGATTGATGTCCTGTGTTCCTTGACGGGTACCCTGGATGAGGCTGCCGCGGAGATTCTCACAGCGACAATTACGTCTGATGACGTCACAGGTGCTCTTCATAAGGGTGCGATGAATAAAGCCCTAGCTCCAGATGGGTTCTCGCTGGTGTTTTACCGCACATTCCAAGACCCATGTGCTCATGCTGGACTGCGATGTATGAAGAACTGATGAATCCTGACCTTCTCCCTCCCACCTGAAATCGTAGAAGGCTTGATTATCCCGGTCCCCAAGCCATAGGGTGGTCGGGGAGATGGGCATTATCGGCCGCTGACCATGTTAAATTGTGACTTCAAGATATTTATCGGGATTATTGCCGCTCGCCTTCGGCGCGTCATTCCTCAAGTCATCGCTCTGGATCAAACGAGATTTGGTGGTGACAGTAACATTCATATGGCACTCAGCGATCACCGCGACGCCGTAGCACTGGCCACGACCTGCCACCGTCGCGGTGCCTTAGTGACAGTGGACTTTGATCACGCCTTTGATAGTCACGACTTTCTAGAAAACGTACTCAGACGGATGGCGTTTCCCCACAGGTTTATACACACCGTCTTGCGGCTCCTCCGAGTTGCCACGTCGCGATTGCTGGTCAACGGTCGTGTGGCGGGTCCAATTAATGTCATGCGGTCCGTCCGTCAAGGCTGTCCGTTGTCGATGCTGCTTTTCGCCATCACCCTTGAGCCATGTTACACGGTTTGAGGAGCCGGCTCACAGGGATAACAATGAGGGGGTATGCTTTCATCTGCCTCGCCTATGAAGATGACATGGTGTTCTTGGTTCTATCGGAGGATGAAGTGCGAGAGGCACTGGCATGGATCAACCAGTACGGGACTGCTTCGGGCAGCCGTGTGCACCTGACGAAATCTAGTGCTATGTCCGTCGGTAGAGCTCTTCCAGCAGAGAGTGTGACTCCATTGCCATTAGTAGACCAACTCAAATGTTTGGGGATCACCTTTACGAGTGATATACAGCGCACGATCTCATTTAATTATAAACGCCTGCTTCAAGCTACCCACGCGGATGTTCGTGGCAACCTCCTGAGAGCACTGGACATGTTACAAAGGGAGGATTTTGTTAATACTCATCTAGTCTCGCGACTGCCCCTTTTAGCACAGATTTTAGCGATGCCAAAGGCAATGGCACACAGACTTCAGGCGGCGTTTGGCTACTTTGTAAGCTTGGGTCTTACCCTCAAAGTCCACTACGACACGCTGACACTTCCTCCTCGAGATGGCGGCCTCGGCCTTGTCAACGTCCAAGCGCTAGCAGCTGCCCTTTAAGTACGATGGTTAAGTCGTGGACCCACCGCCGAAGCGGATTATCGGGAAGCCTGATTGACGAACGGGCCCCTCCCTCTCGAGTGGCACCTGTTGCAGCAGCCCATATTTCTTCCTCGCTATCGCATGTCAGGACCTTTTTCATCGAATACAGTTATGTCCATGCCGACTTGCCTAGTACCAGAAACCCTACCGCACGTGATGTTTACCGCCTAATGATGAGAAATCATACTAGGAATGTTGTGGAAAGGTTCTGTGCACCATATCCTCCTCGACACGAGCGCTCGTGCGGCCTGGTATCTGGTCGTTAATGGAAAATACATGACGCAGCTTCGTCTACATGCCATAAAAATGACAGATTCGCCCCTATGTCCTCGTTGTCACACACTTGACATGGACGAACATCGACTGATGTGTGGATCTTCTGCAGAGGTGTGGCAGCTGATTCAGAAGACGCTTGCCTTTCTACTACGTACGGCTGCCCATGCCATTACACAGCAATCTCTTCTGTTCCCAGATGAGACATACTTCCCACGTACGAAGACCAACGCCGTGATCTGGATAAAAGGCCTCTCGATCTCTTATTTGTTCCATGAAGGTATAAGAGTGTTCATGATTTTTGCACGTTCCTGCACGATGGCTTTACTTTTCTCGTACACCATCTGCGATACCGTCAGTACTATGCCAACTTTTCGTGTAATGCCTTTTTCGATCCCTCCTGCAACTGGGGTGCCCAGGTATGAGAAGGTGATTTCAGTGAGATTGTGTAATACCAGGACTCGATCCAATATATCGGCAAGTACAATATTCTTCGTGAAGACGTGCCTGGAACATGCCTGACTGCTTGGCATTCAGTGTGCGTCTACCCACTAGTTGGCGGGACGCGGATGCCATTTTGTCTGTTCTGCCAGGAGGGCGTTTTCTTTAAATTCTGTAATTCCCTTTTTTTGTTATTGATGGTAATTACACATGACTGCTTTTCGCCTGGAGGGCGTCCTATGTGATCTCAACAAATATATGAAAATAAATAAATTAATTAGAAAAAAGAAAAAAGATGGTAGAGGACTTGCCTGCGAAAGGCAATGGTTCCGTGTTCGAGTCTCGGTCCGACACACAGTTTTAACCTGCCAGGAAGTTTCACGACAGGATGCTTGCTTACGTGTCACTTGTCAGAGTCGTATCCAGGCGTATCAGGGGTCCCATATCACTCCAACTGCACGTTCCCCACGCCATTACAGAGCCTCCGCCAGCTGACATGCAGCGTCCGTGGAATCATAAGGTCACCTCCGTACCTATCCATCCACTTGATACAATTTGAAACGAGACTCGGCCGACCAGGCAACATTCCAGTCATCAACAGTCCAATGTCAGTGTTGACTGGTCCAGGCGAGGCGTACAGCTTTGTGTCGTGCAGTCATCAAGGGTATGAGAGTGAGCCTTTGGCTCTGAAAGCCCATATCGATGATGTTCCGTTGAATGGTTCGCACGTGACACTTGTTGATGGCCCAGCACTGAAATCTGCAGCATTTTGCGGAAGAGTTGCACTTCTGTCACGTTGAACGATCCCCTTTAGTCGTCGTTGGTCCCGTTCTTGCAGGATCTTATTCCATCCGCGATGTCGAAGATTTGATGTTTTATCAGATTCATGATATTCACGGTACACTCTTGCAATGATCGTACTGGAGAATCGCTACCTCGGAGATGCTGTGTCCCATGGCTCGTGCCGTGACTATAACGCCACGCTCAGACTCACTTAAATCTTGATAAGCTGCCATTGTAGCAGTAGTAACCGATCTACCAACTGCACCAGACACTTGTTGTCTTATATAGACCTTACCGACCGCAGCGCCATATTCTTCCAGTTTACGTATCTCTGTATTTGAATGTCCATGCCTATAACAGTTTCTTTGGCGCTTCAGTGTAGAACAATATTAGATAAAGGAACATCAAATTAGTACCAAGACACTTTAGACAACTTGTCTCTGTCCTGAGGCAGTAGCCAAATCTCACTCAAACCCCAGGTATTTTAAACAAGCAATTCAAATCATGCTAACATAAGATTACTTCAAGAAAATTGATAAAATGATAAATTAACCTTACAATTATTACACTTCCCTGATGCACCCAAAAATTAAAGACTCCACAGAAAAACCTGGCGGAATGACCCTATCTTGGTGCATCGGTCTGTTCAGTGATACACAATGTTTTATGAAATCGACTAAACACTAAGATTAAGAAATAATACACCGTAAGCCCCAAGTTTTAAATGGTAAACAAGGGTATCGGCCGGCCGCGGTGGTCTCGCGGTTAAGGCGTTCAGTCCGGAACCGCTCGATTGCTACGGTCGCAGGTTCGAATCCTGCCTCGGGCATGGATGTGTGTGATGTCCTTAGGTTAGTTAGGTTTAAGTAGTTCTAAGTTCTAGGGGACTGATGACCACAGATGTTAAGTCCCATAGTGCTCAAAGCCATTTGAACCCTTTGAACCAAGGGTATCGACGCAATCAGATTCCAACAGGAATTACAACATTCAGAATGCCACAACAAGTTTTGTAGGGGCGAAGCACAATATAAATTGTTCACAGTGTTTCGTGAATGAGAATCAAACAGTAATCTGTGTCAGGTTCATCACACTTGCAACACGGAGGGCAGAACATGTGTCTCCAATGAATGAAGTAAATATGACGATATCACCTTATTATATCAGCTCAAGTCCGTGTCCAACAGCATCGGAAAGTTAGGCAACGAATCAGGACCAGCAACAACAAAGAATCGGCTAACGACCACCAAACTTCCTCGCTGCGCAGTCCACCCCAAAATGCATCTAGGACAACCGGCGCCGACTCGAATGGATGGTTTCATAGCGACAGTGTTCGCATCCATGGTTATATCTTGTGTCCACTCTCAACCACGCACCGTTACTAATTGCTTCTCCCTCCGCACTTTCGCTCGGCATATGCTCCCTCGTGCGCGCCACCTCGCGACCCCACCACGAGCGACGAAAGGGGAAGATCTCTGGAGGAGAATCGATAGGACAAAAGCCAACTCCCCTCAAGCCGCCCTGAGGCGTATGTCTGGCAATACTACACTAACGGAAAGGAAAATTGCGACACCAAAAACTAATTAATGTAGTGTAATGACATTTCGGAAATATATTTATCTAGGTAATATATTTAATGGTTAACATTTCAAGATTGCACTATTGGAGACAGATCTGGTGATAAAGCAGTTCAAGACAACATGTAGACACTGTTCATGAATGGCAGCACAACAGGTTGAATCACCAGTCCGGCGTAAAAATTTTCAGTTAGGGTGCGCCAGACCATACGCTACGCTTGCAGACCGTCAATTGGCCTCCGTCTAGCCAACACACAGCCATAAATGGCACCGAGGTAGAAGCAGATTGCACCAGAAAACACAAAACCTCCAATGAGCTCTCGCTTGACACCACTGAAGTACCAACAGGCGGTGGGGTCAATTGAATGCACAAGACAGGACGTCTGTGTAGGAGCTGTTCTTGAAGTCATTGAATTATAATAGTTCTTTGCGTCTCTGTGGTGCCAGCTGTTGCTCAAGTTGCTGCTGCAGATGCAGCACGATGCACCAAAGTCATATGCCGAACACGATGGTAGTGCCACGTGGCCGTCAAGAGCCCACTGTCCTTGCGAACGTACGCTCTCGTGACCACTAGCGCTGCCAGCAATCTCGTACCGTGGATGGATTCCATGCAGTCTTTCTGCAATATCACTGAAGGAACATCCTATTATACGACCTTGTTCTAGCTCTGTGTTGATAATGGTGTCTTTGGGCTCCTAAAAGTATTGTTGACTGACATTAACGCACCACGTCCAGCCTCAAAGATTACTAACACTCACGACCGTTGCATCACGTGTTTAAAGCAAACCTGATTTGCATCCTCTTTGTGTAATGACCACTAACTGACAGTGAAAAGATTGAGCATTTGATCGGGCGCTGATAACCATGCAGCTGAGCGCCGCACAAACTAAATATCACCATCATCCTAATCATCATCAAAGGTAACTGACGCGTATTTAAAACGCCTGTCTTATTTAACTGGCACGAAATACGAACAGACATCTTTCAAACGTAGAAATACACGTACCAACTTTCGTTTATGTTGTTGAACTCCTACTTGGTGTTGCGATTTTTTCCCCAATGTACATTTTCCCCTCTGTCCTTTTCTATTCGTGAAAGGCATGGTCGAAGAAAGGCTGTCGGTAAGCTCCCGTATGGAATCTAATTGCTCTGATTTTCTCGTCATTGTCTTTTTGCAAGAAGTATGTGGGAGGACGTAATACGGTGTCCGACCGTTATTGGAAGGCACACTATCGAAACTACTGTGGTCTACAAGAGCTCTTCTGTAACGTCTGCCAATGGTGTTTGTTGATTAGCTTTGTCGCACTCTCGGCCATGGTAAAAGAAATCGTGACGAAACGAGGCGCTGTTAATTTGGCCTTCTCTATGTAATGTACGAGGGCGTTCCATATTGATTAACACTTTATTGTCCGCCGGCATACATTGTGCGCCATTGCACTCGTCCTTACAGTAGCATGTATGTGGTACTTTCGTCAGTATGTGGAGAGCGTGCACCGTAACGAAAAGTGCTCTTGCAGCAGGACAACGCACGTCCCCAGACGAGCCGGAAAAGCAGGACTACCATCGATGAAATTGGGTTTCAGGTATTGCCACCTAGCAGATTTATAGGGACTGCAAACAGCTCTCCCGCGGTGGATGCGACAGACTCCAGAAAAGTGGTTCTAGGAGGGCCTGCAGGAGCTGAAGGGGCCAAGTCACGAGAATACAGTGCGTGTTCTAATACCTGGAACTCCATTTCAGTGATGGTAGCCGTGGTTTTCCCACTCGTATTGGGTCGAGCGCTGTGTTGCAAGAGCACTTTTCGCCATGGTGCACACTCTCTACACGCTGCCATCAATCGCCTGTTGCACCTTCTCTACATAATGGTAACAACTGCCTGTTGCACCTCCCTGCTCGTTGTCATCAATCGGGTGTTGCACGCTCTCTACAGACTGCCACCAATCGCCTGTGAATATCGGCAGTGTTTACGCCTTCCTTCCACAGAGACCACGTTGTCCAGCGCTGACCTTGATGGTCACACTCCATGTTGTCCGCTCACGTAACGGCAGCATTTAGGAAAATGGGCTGCACTGTGCACCAGTTACTATTCTAGTGATGGTACAGACAGCTTAGCTGGACCAAAGTACTACACGGTTGAAGCTGAAATGATGAGTCAAATGGCACACCAGGAATGACGGGAAAAAATAAACTGTATATCAATATGGAACGCCCCTGGCACTAATGTCACGACCTAGTGTCGGTCCCATACAAACGAGCAGTACTGAGGTATCATTACAAATCACTTCTTTGTGGAAGACTTAAAGTTTTTCACGATTCTTCCACTAACTATCAACTGGCGTTTCCTTTACCTGCCGGCCGGTGTGGCCATGCAGTTCTAGGGACTTCAGTCTGGAACCGCGTGACCGCTACGGTCGCAGGTTTGAATCCTGCCTCGAGCGTGGATGTGTGTGATGTCCTTAGGTTAGTTAGGTTTAAGTAGTTCTAAGTTCTAGGGGAGTGATGACCACAGATGTTAAGTCCTATAGTGCTCAGAGCCATTCGAACCATTTTTTTTCCCTTTACCTACAACTATTTTTATGTGGCTATTTCATTTTAAAACGTTCCACAAGGTTGCTCCACGATTTTACTTATGGTGCTTGCTGTCTCCAGTGAGCGATATTCAATAGTGTGAATGAACTGCAATGGGACTCTTCGTCTACGACACGCAGTACGTTAAACTTTTATAGGTTCAATACCAGCTAGCAATTCCTGCACCAATAGCTGTTCCTCTGCAGGCCTTCCTAGACTTCGCTACAGTCTTCTGGTGTTGCAAGTGTCATCCCATAGTGCGATTTATCTATACTGCCGAAAAACTTTATGTGTACGCTCTTTCATTATTAGACCTAAAGATGAGCTTCCGGACCAGTTAGTTGGGATAGTTATTGTTCTCATTGGAATATCAGTTATAGAAACATTGTTCTTTCTTTGAAAACAAGATAAGTGTCCCTTCGATTTTCCTTTATTTTCTTTTTTCTTGGATTTTTCCTCTATTCTGATAACTCAGAAAGTACACATAAAAAATACCGAATAACCACTCACTCTCTCAGTCTGAATACCTTGCGGCCGGCATTGATACCTCGTTAATGGCCATGCAGTACGCAGCGCACTTCTCTAACCTTTCGTTGATGCTCTAATTCCTTATTCCGCACTAATGAGCTGTGCCATCAAAACTCTATCGCTCGCGTACTAGGGGCAGATTTTCTTAACTGACAAAAGTTTGCCTCTGAAAATCGATGTTTGTCCTATTTAGCAATAAACCGAGCTATTGTGTGTGAGGACAGTGAAGCTTCTGATGTTTACCAGCATGAATGGAGGTTGACCCTTTGACAGTTTTGGCCACTCCTCCTGCCGAAACGTCAGAAAAAAGGTTAAGCATTCGTTGGACAGAGTGACAGAAACCAAAAGCGACACATCGAAAGGGAAATGTTCAACTTACTCTTTTCTAACGAAAAACTAGTTCTTGTCGAAAATTTGCCGTTCGGTATTAGCCGAGTGGGCTAAGGCGCTGCAGTCATGGACTGTGCGACTGGTCCCGGCGGAGGTTCGAGTCCTCCCACGGGCATGGGTGTGTGTGTTTGTCCTTAGGATAATTTAAGTCAAGTAGTGTGACCTTAGGGACTGATGACCTTAGCAGTTAAGTCCCATAAGATTTCACACGCATTTGACACACTTTACTATCATTTGTACTGTAGTTAATGAGACAGAAGAAACATAACCACGTGATAACAAGTTAACGCTTATCTGTGCAGGTTTGCACTGCATGATCTAATCATAATTATGATAAAATGACTGTTTTTCAATAATGTAAGAGAAAATATTACTCTTGGAATGATGGATCAACGCGAGAATCCTCCACGCTGTAACACAATAAGACCAGTACAATCATGCAGGCATTTAAATCTTTAATCAAATAGGACAAATTGTACCAGAATAAATAATAGCAAAGAAAAAAATTCCTGAATACTTCAGTGACACTTATTGTTTTGTGAATTTGAAACTGACGTTCTTTAGTAACTCCTTCATAATTGTTAAGGTAGTTTAATGAGCAAGGGAGTTAACCTTTACAGCATTGATCACACGCAGGCGGGAGAAAACGCCGTTACCAAGAAATAATTGATGTAGAGTGACCGACCAGGTTAGCCGAGAGCCCTAATGCGCTGCTTCCTGGACTTGGGTAGGCGCACCGGCCCCGGATCGAATCCGCCCGATTATCGACGAGACCCGGTGTGCTGGCCAGCCTGGATGTGGTTTTAAGGTAGTTTTCGACATCCCACTAGGTGAATACTGTATTGGTCCCCACATCCTACCTCAGTTACACAACTTGCACACATTTGAAACACGTTGGTACTATTTTATGATTTACACTCAACGCAGAGAGCTGGGGTACAGTGTTTCTATCCTAGGGGGAGGGGGGTGGGGGGGGGGGGGGTGGGGGGAGGCGGCAGGAAGGGCATCCGGCCACCCCTTAACATTAACCATGCCAAATCCTATTGTAACCTTGCCGATCCTGTGATAACTGTGGGACAAAGGCAACAAGCAAAAGAAGAAAAGAAGAATTGATGTAGAATAATGAAATTTCGGCAATATATTTGTCTGGGTGACGTAAAGTAATAAATGTTGCAAGTTCACAGGTTAATATAAGCACAAGAAAAACCATAGGATATGCGAAATGCTGGTACATAATAATTCGTGTAACCGCTAGAATGCTGAAAGCAAGCTTGTGAACGTTCATGTATAGTGTCACATAGTTGCCATATGTCAGATTCTAGATTGGACTTTCAAGCCTGTTGAACTTTGTCGGTCAATAGGCACAGTTGATGCTGGTTGTGGATGACGCTGCATTTGTCGTCCGATGATGTACCATATATGCTCGATTGGAGGCAGATCTGCTGATCGAAGTGGCCAAGAGGACATGTCGACACTACTTAGAGCTTGTTGGGTAACAAGGTTGTATGCAGGAGAGCTTTATAAGGACCTGAAATGCTGTTCATGAAATGGTACAATACAGGTCGAATCACCAGACTGGCGTACGGATTTTCGGTCAGGCTGAGTGGATAACCACGAGAATGCTCTCTTTCATATGAAATCGCACACGAGACCATACGTGCGTGGGGTAGGTACAGTGTGTCTAGAATGCATACATTTTGGTTACAGCCACTTACCTAGCCTCTTTCTAACCAACACATGGCCATCGCTAGCACTGATGCAGAACCGGCTTTCATCAGTAAACGCAAAAAGCCTCCACTCCACCCTCCAATCTGCACTCCACCCTCCAATGAGCTCTCTCTTGACACCACTGAAGTCGCAAACGGCGGCAGTTTGGGGTCAGTGGAATGGCGCGGAGCTGTCCATGAAGTAACCGATTTGTAGAAGTTCGGTGTGTCACTGCGGTGCCAACTGCTGCTCAGGCTGCTGCTGCTGCAGCTGCAGTACGATGCACTGGGCCTCTCAGGGTAGTGACACGTTGCCCTTGAAGCCAGGTTTTCTTGCGATCGTACTTTCGCGTGACTACCACTGCTACATTCATGCGAAGTCTTTCTGCAGTATCGAGGAAGGAATATCCATCGTCTGTAGCCCTATTACAGTACCTCGTTCAAACTCAGTGAGCCGTTGATAATGGCGCCTCATCTTAAAGGCAGTCTTGACTAACATCAACTCACTGCGTCCAATCTCAAAAGTAACTAACGCTGACGACCATTACGGCGCATGTGTAAAGCAAAACTCGTTTACGTCCTCGTATTGGTGCTACTAGGGTCATCCTTATGCGACTGGCTCGCTGGCTCGAAATGTGACGTCATCTTTCAGATGTAGAAACACGGCTGAGTATTTTGCTTGTAATGTCATTAACTCAGCGAATATTGGATTAAAATTAGTAATCACATCCGAGGTTATAGTGACATGAGACCAGTGATGGACATTCGTTTCTTTACTAAGGCGGCAATGTGTCTACCACAATTTAAAGAATATGCGAACTAAAACTGTTTTCTGAATTTTGAAAGATATTCCTTACAATTACTCGACGTCCGGATATGGGTGACGTCGGATGGTTAAAGTCATCAATAATCTTGACGATTTCCATGTACATCTGTGGCTCGACGCCTGCAGTGCAGGAATTCTGCCAGAGGCAGGGAATTCGACCACACAGCAGCGAGCTCGGTGTTTCCCGTCAGTCACCAGGAACCATGTCCCCGCTGTGACAGTCTGTCTCATCAGTGTAACTTTCTCGAGTTACAATACAGATGAGACGTTGACTAAGAGCAAAATCATTCCTTCTTTTACGGTCATCAGTCTTCTTATGGTCTGATGCAGACAGTCACGAATTCCTCAGTTGTTTTCTGGATGTATTTCAATCGATATCTTCAGCTGAAGTGTTAACTCTTTACAACTTGCTCTAGTGCCACGGAAGTCATTTCGTAATGTCTTAACATTTGCCCTGCCATGCTGTCCCTTTTGCTTGTCTGTGTTTTCCACATATTGTTTTCTTCGACGATTTTCCGGACAGTCTCCTCATTCCTTACTTCATCAGTCCACCTTATCTTCAGCATTCGTCTCTAGAACCACATCTCAAATGCTTCGATTCTATTCTGTTCCGGTTTTCCCCACAATCCATGTTTCAATACAGTACAATGCTGTTCTCCAAACGTACATTCTCAGAAATTTCTTCCTCATTTGAAGGCCTCTTTCGACGCAAATAGACTTCTCTTTTCCAGGAACACCGTATCTGCCAGTGACAGTCTGCTTTTTATGCCCTTCATACCATTTCTATCAAATGTTTTTGGCTTTGGTAGCAAAACTCTTCTATTTCATGATCACCCATTCTGATGTCAAGTTTCTCGCTGTTCTCATTTTCTTCGCCTTTCTTCGATTTACTCTCAGTCCATATTCTGTACTCATTAGACTGTCCATTCCATTCAGCAGATTCCACAATTCTTCTTCTCTTTCAAAGAGGAGAATCTTTTCACTGATATTCTTTTACCTTGGATTTCACTCCGTTCTTGAACCTTTCTTTTATTCCGACATTGCTTCTTCGATGCGTAGGTTGAACAGTAGGGGCACATTTTTCTTAGTCTTCCACTTATATTGTTCCTTCTAGGTCCTTGTACATTATATGCAATAACCAACTTTCCCTATAAGTAACCCGTATTTTTCTCAGAATTTCTAACACCATGCACCTTTGGACGTTGGCGAACTGTTTTTCCAGGTAGACAATTCCTATGAACGCCTCTTGAGTTTTCTTCGATCTTGCTTCTATTGTCAACGGCAAAGTCAGAAACAACTTTGATCCATGAGCTGTTAAGTTGAGTGTGCGATAATTCTCGCATTTCTCAGTTCTTGCAGTTTTCGGCATTGTGTGGTTGATGTTTTTTCGGAAGTCAGATGGTATATCGCCAGACTCATACATTCTACACACCAACGTGAATAGACGTTTTGTTGCCACTTCCCCCAATGGTTTTAAAAATTCTGATAGAAAGTTGTCTATCCGTTGTCCCGTATTTGATCTTAAATCTTCCAAAGACTTTTTCAGTACTGATTCTAGTATTAGATCCCCTATCTTCTGTTTCTTCTTCTCCCTCATAGACGCTTTCAGTGTACTCTTTCCGTCTATTGCTCTCTCATCTGCATTCAACAGTGGAATTCGAATTACGTTCTTCTCGTTACTATCATTGCTTTTAATTTCTCCGAAGGTTGTTTTGACTTTTTCTGTACGCTGGGTCAATCCTTCTGACAATCATTTCTTTTTCGATTTCTTCACATTTTTGCCATTTAAACTTAACTTCCCTGCAAATCCCATTTATTTAATTTCTCAATGACTTGTATTACTGTATTCCCAAATCATCCTCAACGTTTTTGTACTTCCTTCTTTCATCGATCAACTGAAGTATTTCTTCTGTTACCCATGGCTTCTTCGCAGTTACCTTCTTTGTACCTATGTTTTTCTTTCCACTTTCTGTGATTGCTCTTTTTAGAGATGTCTATTCCTCTTCAACTGTACTGCCTACTGGGCTATTCATTATTACTACATCTTCAGCCTTAGAGAACTAGAAGCGTAGCTGTTCAGTCCTTAGTTTTCTGTATATCACATCTTTGTGTACTGATTCTTCCTGACTACTCTCTTATAGCTCCAATAAAACTTTTCTGGGTTTGTGACCGCATAGTCAATATTTATAAAACCACCGACGTTTTAGTCTCTGTTGCAAGCGACCTTCTTCAGTTTGTCTGAAGAAGGTTGCTTGCAACAGGGACCGAAACCTCGGTAGTTTTATATATATTGACAATGCGGTCACAAACCCAGAAAAGTTTTATTGAATGTGGCTATGGCCGCGGCAGCCTACGTTTATATTTAGTCTCTTAAACGTAAGCCTACCATTCATCAGTACTACATTCTGATATGAGTCTATATCTGCTCCTTGGTATTCCTTGTAATCCAATAGCTGATTTCAGAATATCTGCCTGACCAAGGTGTAACCTAACTGATATCTTTCCATATCGCCCGCCCTTTCCCAAGTATACCTCCTCCTCGTGCAGTCCTTGAACAGACTTTCCGCTATTACAAGCTCACATTTATTGCAGAACTCAAGTAGTTTTCTCCTCTCTCATTCCTAACACCAAGACCGTATTCTCCCGTAGCCCTTTCTTACACTCCTTCCCTCATAACCTTATTCCAGTCCCCCGTGACTAACCGATTTTCATTTCTCTTAACGTGCAGCTTTACCCATTCAATATCCTCATAGACTTTCTCTGTTTCTCACTTTCCGCTTATGACAACGGCATGCAAACGTGAACTATCGTTAGGGTGTTGCTTTGTTGTCGATTCTGTTGAGAGCAACCCAGGCACTGAACTCTTCACGCCCGCATCTCGTGGTCGTGCGGTAGCGTTCTCGCTTTCCACGGCAGGGTTCCCAGGTTCGACTCCCGGCTGGATGTTGTGTGATGTCCTTAGGTTAGTTCGGTTTACGTAGTTCTAAGTTCTAAGATGTTAAGCCCCACAGTGCTCAGAGCCATTTGGACCATTTTGGAACTCTTCACACTAATTCACCCTCTGTCCTACCTTCCTGCTCATAGCGAATGCTGCTTCCGTTACACCATTTTCTGCTGCTGTTTACATTGTTCTGTCCAGAACTCGTTGTCTTCTTTCCATTTCACTTGGTTGAACTGCACTACATCCAGATTTAGCCGTAACATTTCTCGTTTGAGATACTTCAGTTTCCCTACCATGTTCAGCCTTCTGACATTCCTCACCCTGACTCGTAGAACGTTATTCTTTCGTTGGTTACTCAATATTTGTCTCACGGTAACATCCACCTTGGCAGTCACCTCTTGGATATCCGAACGGGTGACTAATTACGAATTTTTTATCACTGGAGAGATCATCACGGCACTTTTTCAAATTAACAGGTCACATGTTCGGTGGATATACATTATGTGTCTTTAATGCAGATGTTTCTATTACCTTCTGCAGCCTCATGCCGTTGATCGTTGAAGATTCCTCGGCCTTTGAGGGGCATTTTCCGACACCAAAGGCAAGAAAGTGCCCTGAACCTCTGTCTGCTTCTCCGAGCTCTTAGACAAGTCCGATGGCTGAACGGGGGTGACTTATTATGTCGGAAGTGTTCGGCCGCCATTGATAACGATTTTTATTCAAAATTTAAGCAGTGGCGGGAGTTGAACTAGGAACCGAGGGCGTTTTGATTATTGATGAAAGATGCTACCCCTAGCAGCCTCAGAAAAAAAATATGCTATGCAGTGATATCTCTCACGCTGTACAGGAGGATAACTTAATTGTTAGAAACGGATCAGCAAAGGAAGAAAACAACGGCAGCTCAGCCGGCCGGGGTGGCCGAGCGGTTCTAGGCGTTACAGTCTGGAACCGCGTGACCGCTACGGTCGCAGGTTCGAATCCTGCCTCGGGCATGGATGTGTGTGATGTCCTTAGGTTAGTTAGGTTTAAGTAGTTCTAAGTTCTAGGGGACTGATGACCTCAGAAGTTAAGTCCCATAATGCCCAAATCCATTTTTTTGAACGGCAGCACAGACCATTAGACTACATGTAACACATCAGAAACCACGGTACATAAATACATCTCTTCAACATCTATACCAACGACCAACCATTGACCCCAGGCACAAGGAGATTCTTATATGCAGATGACCTAGCCCTTGCTACGCAGAGCTCATGCTTGAAAGAGTGGAAAGAAAGCTGACAACAGCACTTACAACACTGTCAAGCTACTACAGTCGGAACCAACTCAGACCGAACCCTTCGAAGGCACAAGTGTGTGCCTTTCATTTAAGGAACAGGGAAGCTAACCGTGAGCTACAAATTGCATGGCCAGGCTTCCAACTTCAGCATCATCACGCACCTAAATACTTGGGAGTCACTCTAGATATAACTCTGACACTCAAAATTCACTGCAAGAACACCTAAATGAAAATCTCCGCTCGAAACAACCTAATTCGCAAACTAGCGGGGACACAGTGGGGATCACATCCACAAACTATTCGCTGTTGTGCAATGGCACTGTGCTTTTCTACTGCTGAATATGCTTCTCCAGTCTGGTACAGGTCATCTCATGCCAGACAAGTAGAAATTGCTCTCAACGAAACCTTCAGGTTGATCACATGTTGCTTAAGTCCTACCCCAAGTGATAAGCGCCGGCCGCGGTGGTCTCGCGGTTCTAGGCGCTCAGTCCGGAACCGTGCGACTGCTATGGTCGCAGGTTCGAATCCTGCCTCGGGCATGGATGTGTGTGATGTCCTTAGGTTAGTTAGGTTTAAGTAGTTCTGAGTTCTAGGGGACTGATGACCACAGCAGTTGAGTCCCATAGTGCTCAGAGCCAGAGCCAACTGATAAGCTCTACTGCCTGGATGGAATAGCGCCACCATGGATACGCAGAACAGTGGCTGCCGACGAGGAGAGACTAAAAGTGGAACAGGACAGTACGCAACCACTGTACGGACATAATCCACCACAGCAACGGCTGAGATCACGAAAGTGCTTCCTGAGAACATCACCATTTCACCTGAGAAGGCAAGGCTGGAGTTATGGAAGAAGTCGACGCCTCACCTGCAGAAGCCAGAAGCTGAAGAACTGCCACCTGGACACAACGAGAGCTGGCTGGTGTGGAAATCTGTAAACAGATTACGATCAGGAGTTGGACGATCCAGAGACAACCTGAAGAGATGGGGCTTCGTAACAGAAGATACGTCCTGTGCTTGTGGACAAGAACAAACAACAAGCCACATGCTCCAGTGCATGTTGTGCCCTACATGCTGCACGAAGATTGATCTCCTGCAAGCCACTCCTAGCGCCTTGGAGGTTGCAAAGTACTGGGCACATGTAATGTAAATACAATTTGTGTATATATATGTACATATTTATTGATGTGTATGGCTACTGTAAATTTGTATGTTTCTGATTCGAGAATAAATAAATAAATACATCTAATATCATCATACCTTACTTGATTCTTGTTTATAAATACCTTCACAACTCGACATTCAGTTTACTGTACATGTTAGTGGTAACAGTACGAGGGAGATAGCTCACTTTTGGTTTCGGGATCTAGGAAGTGAGACAAATTCAGTGCAAATTATTTAATGAAAAGGTGATGGCTTTGATAGCAAAGGGTCGCTAGTCTCAACACCGTAATATTTGCAGGTTTTTTCAGTGCGCACGCTGAAGAAAGTACCATACAGAGATTTGTTGGGATACTTTGTGTGTCCACCAGTGCTGGAAAATCTGTGACATTGAAGTAACGACGTATTTGGTCAGAGTCAAGGTAGTATTTACTTTATATTTGTCTTTCTTGCATTTTCAGCTACTATTCCTCGGTTCCGTCTGTATTTACCTCATCGTCAAACGGCTCTTAAACCTCAACCTCCCGTCTCTTTTTGATAATCTTCACCATTTATCAAAAGATATATCGAAATGTTTTATGAAGGGTAGTAAGGTACTTATACGTAAATAAATAAATACGTAAATGTTCGTTCATTGAAAACCGTGTCTGAGATTTTTTCTACAAACGCTTTCCTGTAATTAAATTTATATACATTTGTATATTACATACATCTAAGAAACAGGTAAATAAAAACACGTGCGTATGCCAATGGAACGTTGTATCAAAATTTCAAAGCAATCTGTCTAAAACTTTCGGAAATTTGCGATCAGCAACATCTACATTTTGTATATAAACACAAGAGTTGTTCTCCAAAATCTCAAATCTCGAAAGTTCTTCATGGATTGCCCTGAAAGTTTGACACAATGTTACATTTGAATACACTAGTGTTTGTTATATACCTATTGGAACGCCATCTAGTAAATATGTAATATATATGAAATGAAAGAGGAGAAGTTGTAAAAATGAAGTGTTGGTTCGTTCAAAATCGTCAATATCAGAAAGGTCTTGACCAACTGCTCCGAACTTTTGACACAACGTTCCACTGGTATAAATTTGAGTTTTCACTTGCTTGTTTTTTAAATATATGTAATACATAAATTTATGTAAATTTAATAACACGGAAACTTCATAAAATGTACAATAGTGAAACGCTGCTAGCGAATAGGAAAGTTGTTTTTGTGGGTTACTAGTTTATGATTAGAATTCTACTACAGAAATGTACAATAGTGAAACACTGCTAGCGAACAGGAACGTTGTTTTTGTGGGTTATTGGTTTATGAGTAGAATTCTACTACAGACTTCTTGAAATAACAATAATCAAGGCTCCAGGTCGGAGAGATGGAGTAAGAGGAGGTGGACAGAGGGTCAGGAGGAAATGGACACAAAAAATGGGAAGAAGGAGATGGACAGAGAGAGGAAGCAGGAGGAGAGGAAGAGGTGGGTAAGGAAAAGGCGGGCAGAGATAGGAGGAGGAGATAATGGATAGAGAGACGGGAAAGGAAGATGAGAAAGAGAAAGAAAGAGAAAGGGGGAGATGGACAGACAGGGGAGAGAGGGAAATTAGGACATATATCAAACTCCCATACGTATTAGAAACGTACGCTTTCTCTCTCTTTCTTTTTTTGTTTTCTTCATTGAGTTTCGATTCCCCCGAAGAGGGCGGCCTGGAAGCAGTATGCCGCTCTTCAGCCTACAGAATTTGTTTTAAAAAGATGAAGATAATAGCTAATAAAAACAGGATATAAAATCGGAGAATTAAATGGGCGGAAAATCGTGGAACTTTTTTTTCTCTTTCCTTCGTTTCCCATTTAAGTAGACTGAGCCGCAGCAAAGTGTGACCGAATACAGCTAGTATTTTTAAAATTGTTCGAAAGATCTAAGTACATTTACAAAAGAACACATCTCAAGGAGACAAATACCTACTCCCTGTGTCATCTTCGAGGTAATTATCAGTGTGTGAGGGTGTACACAACTATTTACTGTGTAGAAGCTGTCTCTTACAGACAGTGCCTCAAAAAGTGAAGAACCGACACGAGACCCTCACAACGCGGGGGGAATACATTATACGTAAACTGAAGAAGATCACTGCTGTCAGCTGCAGCTGGACATTACGCGGAATCAGCGGCGATGAATGAAAATGTGTACCGGACCGGTAATCGAACCATGCTTAACAGGCAGGTGCGTTGACCACTGCTCCATCCGGCACACAGTGTTATCGCAACTGCGCGAACTGGCTCGGCACGCCTCGCTGCCGAGCCACATTCCCACGGAGTGCCACCTATCCGCGTCGCTGTCCACTGGACTCCCGTTCGCAACTACGAGTTTCCCGAAGGAGGTCGGACGTATTTGTGCATCCGCACTGAAGGCGATGGATCCATTACACAACTAGGCGCATCAATTATATGAATATGTGGTACCTGTTCTAGTCGACATGTCCGAAAGAACAGACACCACACATTTATATGGTTCAAAATGGTTCAAATGGCTCTGATCACTATGGGACTTAACATCTTAGGTCATCAGTCCCCTAGAACTTAGAACTACTTAAACCTAACTAACCTAAGGACATCACACAACACCCAGCCATCACGAGGCAGAGAAAATCCCTGACCCCGCCGGGAATCGAACCCGGGAACCCGGGCGTGGGAAGCGAGAACACATTTATATAATGAAACATATTATGACACAAATGGTCGCATAAAACGCATAAGGAAGATGTTGGTGAAATTTACACAGACGTACACTCTAGGAAAAAATAAAGAGGCTCGCACCACGAAGGAATTATCGGAATGGAACGGAAACCAGCTGATATGAGGCACGTGTACAGACAAACAAATGATAACAATTTCAGAAATGTTGTATGATTTATCCAACAGAAAGAGATTCACAAACTGAGCCAGTCAGCAACGCATTGTTCCACCTGTGGCCCTCTTGCCAGCAGTTCTGCAGCTTGGAACGGATTGACGGAGTGCCGCGCGGGATTAGCCGAGCAGTCAAGGACTGAGTGGCTGGTCCCGGCGCAGGTTACCTCCCTCAGGCATGGGTGTGTGTGTTTGCCCTTAGGATAATTTAAGTTAAGTAATGCGTAAGCTTAGGGACTGATGACCTTAGCAGTTAAGTCCCGTAAGATTTCACACACATTTGAACATTTGATTGACTGAGTTGTCGGATGTCCTCTTGAGGAATGTTGTGGGCTTCAGTCCAGAGACTGGTTTGATGCAGCTCTTCATGCTACTCTATCCTATGCAAGCTTCATCTCCCAGTACCTACTGCAACCTACATCCCTCTGTATCTCTTTAGTGTATTCATCTCTTGGTCTCTCTCTACGATTTTTACCCTCCACGCTGCCCTCCAATACTAAATTGGTGATTCCTTGATGCCTCAGAATATAGCCTACCAACCGATCGCTTCTTCTAGTTAAGTTGTACCACAAATTTCTCTTCTCTCCAATTCTATTCAATACCTCCTCATTAGTTATGTGATCTACCCATCCCATCTTCAGCATTCTTCTGTAGCACCATATTTCGAAAGCTTCTATTCTCTTCTTGTGTAAACTATTTATCGTCCACGTTTCACTTCCATACATGGCTACAGTCCATACAAATACTTTCAGAAACGACTTCCTGACACTTAAATCTATACTCGATGTTAACAAATTTCTCTTCTGCAGAAACGCTTTTCTTACCATTGCCAGTCTACATTTTATATCCTCTCTGCTTCGACCATCAGTTATTTTGCTCCCCAAATAGCAAAACTCTTTTACTACTTCAAGCGTCTCATTTCCTAATCCTATTCCCGCAGCATCACCCGATTTAATTCGAACACATTCCATTATCCTCACTTTGCTTTTGAGATGTTCATCTTTTATCCTTCTTTCAAGACACTATACATTCTGTTCAGCTGCTCTTCCAGGTCCTTTGCTGTCTGTGACAGAATTACAATGTCATCGGCGATCCTCAAAGTTTTTATTTCTTCTCTATGGATTTTAATTCCTACTCCGAATTTTTCTTTTGTTTCCTTTACTGCTTGCTCAATATACACACAAAAATAAAAAAAAAATGTTCAAATGGCTCTGAGCACTATGGGACTGCTTAAATGCGGAGGTCATCAGTCCCCTAGAACTTAGAAATACTTAAACCGAAGGGCATCACACACGTCCATGTCCGAGGCAGGATTGGAACCTGCGACCGTAGCGGTCGCGCGGTTCCAGGCTGTAGCGCCTAGAACCTCTCGGCCACTCTGGCCGGCCAATAACATCGGTGATAGGCTACAAACCTGTCCAACTCCCTTCCCAACCACTGCTTCCCCTTCACGCCCCTCGACTCTTGCAACTGCCATCTGGTTTCTGTACAAATTGTAAATAGCCTTTCACTCCGTGTATTTTACCCTGCCACATTCAGAATTTGAAAGAAAGTATTCCAGTCAACATCGTCAAAAGCTTTCTCTAAGTCTACAAATGCTAGAAACATAGGTATGCCTTTCCTTAATCTATTTTCTAAGATAAGTCGTAGGGTCAGTATTGCCTCACGTGTTACAACGTTTCTACGTAACCAAAACTGATCTTCCCCGAGGTCGGCTTCTACCAGTTTTCCATTCATTTTGCTTCAGGGATATCGCTCCAAATTCTCTACAGTTTGTGGATTAGATCGACACAATCCCGAGCTGGTAATGCTCTGCTCTTCATAATACACCAAACGTTCGCAAATGGAGAGAGATCCGGGGCGGCCTTGTGGCTAAAGCAGGATTTAGCAAGCGCCAAGAGAAACAGTAGAAAGTCTGGCAGTGTTCGGGCGGGAATTATCTTGTTGAAATCTAAGCCCAATATGGATTGCTATGAAGAGCAACAAAACGGCGTATAGAATATCGTCGCCGCGCCACTGCGCTGTAAGTGTGTTATCAGTATTAGGAAAGTGTGCCCCGGATGAGAACCGAGGGTGTCATGGTGTGGGAATCGTCAGGAATCTAGTTGACTGGAGTAGAATTGCCTTCAGTGGTAAGTTTCGCTTCCAAATGAGCCCCGACAACCAGCAAAGACGTTTCTGGAAACGCCCCAAACAGCGGTGGGATACCAACTTGACAGTTTCCCGCCATACGGTCCGACGATCAGGAGTGATGGTCTGGGATGCCTTTCCTATTCATAGCAGGACTCTTTTGGTTATTAGCCGCCGCACTCTTACAGCGCAGCGGAACGTCGACGATGCTCCGTTTTTTTGCCCTTCATGGCAAGCCATCCTGAGCTTACATTTCAGCAAGATGGTGCCCTCCCACACACGGCAAGAGCTTCTACTGCTTGTCTCTGTGCTTGCCAAACCCTACCTTGGCCAGCAGGGTCGCTCCGCAACTGAGGCGTTTGCAGCAGGGCCTTCCAATCACGTACGGATTTTCGTTATATATTGCCCCAGTTGGACAGCTCTACCTCAAGAGGACATCCTACAACTCTGTCAATCATTTCCAAGCCGAATAGCTGCTGGCATTAGGCCACAGGTGGACCATCGCGTTATTGACTTGCTCAATTTGTGGAACTCTTTCTCTTGAATAACTCATCCAATTTTTATGGAACTGTAATCATCTGCTTGCCTTTACACGTACATCTACTGATTTCCGCTCGATTCGGATGATTCCTTCGTGGTGCGTCGCCTTTTTACTGTCTTATAGTGTATATATACAATTGTATAGCCACAGGAGATGGCAGATCACCGAAAAGCGTTTGTGATAGTGGATCGATATATGATAATATGTATATAATACGATAAATGGGATGCTGTATGGTTTTGCAGGCCTTGCTTACGGACTACATTCGCAAGTAAGCGTCCTTCCGTTCGTTACGTTAATCTTACAGGGATTTGTCGATAGGACAGATCCTTAGGCGTTGAGACGTAGTTAATTTGGTAATGGAGGGAAGGGTAAGTAGCATCAAACAGATTTGAGGCGAAGTACTTATGCAGATGTGAAGAAAACTTCAGAAGATATACTAGCGCGGAGGGATGTATCAAAGCAATCTTCACAGATGATTACAACAGCATCACCAGCAACACAAGCAACAACAACAACCACAATAATGTTAGACCTTACCTGGCAGTAGAGTCCAATGTCCGTTACAGTACTTTGATTATGGCCTGGGTGTTTTATAGTTTCGATCTCCGGGAGACATACACGTTATCGTGAGTTGTTAAGCCTACTGGTTATTTTAAGCAAAGAAAAATTTCCTGACGTGTTGTGGAGACTACAACAGCAGTCGCCAGGTGCATAAAAGGAGGATGCTAACCATTTTGCATTCCAAAAAAGACTTAAAGACTGTCTGACGATCCCTACAATGAACAAAATACATTTATTCAAAATTTTAGCTTGTGGTGTTTAAGATTACAACGAGGCGCTAGTTGAAAAATTTTGATTAAGACGTAACACTTCTTTTATTTCACAGACGATTCGAGACATGGAAACGAGGGTTTTGCTGAATGGTATTAGGCAGCGCGACACGCAGTTTTGTAGCATGGTTTATACTTCTAACTTTACTATCAACTTTGTTATTGAAGAGAGTATCGTTTCTTTAAATGTATTGATGTACTTTGTTTAAGAGGATTCGAAATCTCTTGAAAATATGAGTACAATGGTATAAAACTTGTTAATTATACCACTGAATCATTTCGCATATATATCCGGGAAATGTGCAGAAATTGGAAGACAAGGCTGCCAGGATTGATTACTGCGCTGTAAACATTGTTAAGCAGGGCACTCATTCTGTCTCCGTCGTTGTATACAGCAGGGAGATAGGTCCACGTCACAAAGAGAAAACATATTTCCTCTTGGGTCTACTTTATACGACTTAGATGGGTCAGCTACAAGTGTCGCTAATGGAACGATGTGTCATGTTTTAACCGATCAGACGTTGATTAGACCGATTTTAAAGGGAACTATAATTTTTCCATATACAGGCTGATTCATCTGCACCTACCTATGCGGATTATGCAACCTGCAATGTCTTCAAAAACCATGTGTGACATTTTCATATTCTCTCGTTCACTATGCGGAAACTGTTACCCCACAGAAAAAAATGAACAGGACCTTTTAGTAGGAAATTTGGTATAGTTAAGTTTTGTTCTGGGATAAGCTATCGCTAGAGGCCAAAGTTTTCGAAATATTCAAGAAAAATGTACAAAAGTAATCTTCAAACTGTGGCCTCCGGCAAAAACGTACCACAGCACCAAGAATAATATTATCTTGGAACTCTTCCATTTGGTCCGTGTTCGCATAGAAAAACAGTAATATCACAAATTGAGTCCGCCTTGATGCAAACACTGTGTTATTTGTTTATTTATTTATTATCCCAAACCGGTTTCGGCGACCAATATCACTATCATCAGTGTTTTTTTTTAAATCTTATTTATTGTATGCTACAGCATGTTTTAAGCTATTATTGGCGCTGTTTGTGACATATTTTCTGTGTTCTTTTTTCTGTTGCCGTCTTTTTACTTAGCGAACATCATGTCATGTTCGTTGGATGGTGTGTGGCTGCATTGTACACAGAAAAACAAAACTTTTACACTTTGTTTCTGATCCAGAATATTACGCCATGCAAGATGGCGTAATATTCTAGATCCCGAGTCCTCCCTCGAGCATGGGTGTGTGTGTTTGTCCTTAGGATAATTTAGGTTAAGTAGTGTGTAAGCTTAGGGACTGACAACCTTAGCAGTTAAGCCCCATAGGATTTCACACACATTTTGTTGTTTATTCATTTCACATCGAATTCATAAAGTAAAGTTGTTTGGTGAAAGAGAGAAGTGCACTTTTTTTTTTTTTAAGTCAATAAATCCATACTCTTTATAAAATCAAAGAACAAATACACAGCACTGTTAGTTTCGTACTACACCAAAGAACCAATAGCTGGCGCTATTACTTTTTAAAGTCAATGACAGATGCATTTTCACAAGTTTGTGTCAGAGGCAGAATTAAGTGCCACGATCTTATCATTATGAATACAAACTAACTTGGCTAGGATATTCAGATTTAGTGATTTCGCTTTGTCTATTAAATATTTGACTACATTGCTTTGCTTTCTTTTGATAGGTTTTATTTACATCCTTTGCTAGGAAAACCGATTTTATTAAGTATATGATTTGGATGACTACTCATTACATTTTGATTTCTTGTTTTTTTACAAATAAAAATGCCTAGGAAATGACTGCATCTTTGTGAATAGACCAGAATGACTGAAAGACTGATGACTACACAGTCTAAAGAATCTAATCAGGCTTCAACTCGCTGCTTGGAAAAGTTCTTCCGAAAGTAAGGTTTACTGTAATCCTGCCTGAGAGTGTATGCAGTATCTCGCTCCTCAGTCCTTCAGTAACTGTGGCTTAAAGCTACTTCTCTCCAAACGTAACATCGTGTATCTGGAAATTTTTATTGGAAATAGCAGTTGTAGGGTAAAGGGAACATCACCCACATTGCAGGTTGCCTGCATCAAGTGCAAACATACATTCGGCAGCAAACCTCTTTTGCTTGACAGGTTCTTAACCTATTGTCCTGATAAGTGGAAAATGATCCCCTGGGGACGATTTGTGACCCCCTCGGTATAATCTGTACTTCTAGGAAACCACCCGTCCTCCCCCTCCTTCTCCCCCACCAATTTGTAAACCTGCAACCCTACTCCCTCCCCTTGTCAATACAAATACAGATATTGGGGTCTGAGTTATTTGAATAGCCCGTTCCTACTCTACCGATTTCATTGACTAATTAATTAAATTGATGAATTAATCAACCCCTCCCCCTCTCTCAGACCTGCCAGCCCCCTCCCTCCCCTCACTCACCTGGTAATTGGCGGGAAGAAGATTCAGTTTGTGGGGCATTCGGTGGGGAATCGATTGCAGTTTACGCAGTATTGTCTAAACAATGTAGACAATGCGTGGATTACTGTTTATTTAAATAAGATACAGGATACAATATGGTGTATGGAATACAGTTTATATAAAGAATTTGTCAAGAAATCTATTGCATAGTGTGGAATATTTAAATAACTGCAGCGCTTTTTCATTGTGATCATGTAAGGAAACACATAGGAAACACATACAGAAACAGATGGCTTAAACATATTTGAAAAACTTTCTAGTTTCTCGCCATCTACGCAGTCTGCCTGGAGGCCGGATGTGCCGTGGGACAAGGAAATGCCACCAGGCTCCCCGCATGCTGTGGGCTATCGGCTGCCCCACAACTCTGTGAAGTATCGCGCTAATCCCAGGAACAAAAGCACACATCCTGTCGGCGTCCTCTGCCATCTCAAGTGGTCACATCCTGTTTCAACATGCGTGAACCAACCTGTCGGGTGACACTGCATGGGAGACTCCTTCCATTTGAAACAAATGTCTGACTGGCAATCGATCCAGAAATATTTCTGAAGTCAATAAATAATTAATTTTCGGTCACATGATAGTGATTAGGGGATATAAGGTGGGCACGATAGCCCTTTCACACACACAAATTGACGATGTCACAAAAATAATAGCAGACTGGCTCGAAATACATTTTGATTACACGATAAGTCACACAAATCTGAAGGCAACTCAACTCAATACTTAAGGATTACAATTACAAATGACCTAAACTGTAACGACACACAAAGATAATGTTGTGGGTTCCGCAAACCAAAGACTGCGATTCACTGGCAGAATACTTTGAAGGTGCAACAGGTCTACTTACCTACTGCTTACACCACCCTTGTCCACGCTCTCCTGAAGTATTGCTATGCGGTGTGCGATCCGCATCAGGTGGGACTGATGTACGACATCGAAAAAGTTCAAAGAAGGGCAAATTCTTTTGTATTATCGATAAATACGGGAGATAGTACCACAGACATGATAAGTCAATTAGAGTGGCAATCATTAAAACAAAGGCGTGTTTAGTTGCGAAGGGATCTTCTCAGTGCGCAGCTCGTGGTCGTGCGGTAATGTTATCGCTTCCCGCGCCCGGGTTCCCGGGTTTAATTCCGGCCGGATCAGGGAATTTCTCTGCCTCGTGATGACTGGGTGTTGTGTGATGTCCATAGGTTAGCTGGGTTTAAGTAGTTCTAAGTTCTAGTGGACTGATGACCATAGATGTTAAGTCCCATATTGCTCAGAGCCATTTGGATCTTCTCATGAAATTTCAATCACCAGTTTTCTCCTCCGATTGCAAAAACATTCTGTTGGCACCTACCTACATAGGGAGAAATGATCATCACGATAAAATAAGAGAAATCAGGGCTCGTGCGCCGTTCGAGAGTGGAATGTTAGAGAGGCAGCTTCAAGTTGGTTCATTGAACCCTCTGCCAGGCACTTTATTGTGAATAGTAGAGTATTCACGTAGATGTGGATATAGATGAGCGTCATACCTTCTTAAATTATGGAAGAAAACGGGAATGTGCCTCTTAGCTGGTACTTCAAATTGTACGTATTGTGAGCTGCACCATGGAACTTCCCCGTAAGATAACAGTAGTCCCTATAACGAGTTCTAGATTTCTGTCTAACGGGAGCACGTAAATGACAGTCAACCGCGTTACTGTATATATCTTCATTCTCCTTCGGTCATAGGAGCGTTGTCGCTCTAAATCTTATCAACCTCCCACGAACGATTTTCGAGCTCAGTGAGTAGCCAAACAACAGTATTACCGCCGACATAAGATTTATAGAAGCTAAGACTCGAGTCATATGACGATATAATTTGGTGTGCAACTGTATGTAGTACGTATAACGATAATTATTACCTTCCGAGAAGAGCAGCATGTTTACACGCAGCTTGCGCTCCCTGGCAAATTTTGAGAAAAGGTGGTGGCCAACGACTACATGCTTGTCCTGCTCATCCAACTTGTTTGCTTCTGTAGGCCATAAACATGAACCGATATTCCAGTACTCTGCACCTCAAATTTGGGTATGTCCTGGATCTCGAAGGGGAACTCGAAACCAAAAAGTTATAACACCCATGTGTACTGGGACGCTCAGGATGACCTCTGTAATTGTAATTTCTCTCGCAAGCCAGGACTGACCATGCAAAACAAGCATGATCCCTTCTATTTCAGTTGTTAATGCCAACCCTCTTATTAGCTATATCCTTAGGGAAGCCTGATATTGCTGGACCTTCCACTTACCTGATCGTAAACATAGGTATGGATATCGAGGTGTCGTATTTGGCTGAGTGCTTCAGCTGAATCTCTTACTTCCATATCTGAAAAGCGATCCATTATAGCATTCAAGGTGTATTCACGAAACCACCCGGCGATTGACTAGCTCCACGTTATCACGTCATTTTCCCTCCAAAGATAATGAAGACTTGTCTCTTCAGTGCTAGAGGCAGCTTTGTGGAGAGAGAGAGAGAGAGAGAGAGGGGTGGGGGGAGGTGTGATAGTTCGATACAGAGCATCGCACTTCATTTAATGGCGGGATACTGTGGATCATTGGCTACTTTGAGGTGCTCCGTTTCCATACAGGAAGCCACACTTTTGAAACCCGACAGGCTCGCAGTACGCTCCTTCTGGATTTTCGATCCTTGTGAATGAGGGTTACTCCTCAAAGGCATCTTCAATCGCCGAGTATTTTAACTGCGGTGTGTCACTGACCTGGTGTCCTTCACTAAAAGGACAGGAGATGGAACTGCCGCTAGCCACACAATCGTTGCTATTACTAATACTATAACTACAACTGGATGACGAAGCTGCTTGCGGGGACATGTTACGAGATTGACGAGGATAAAATGGTGGAGGAGGAGACGCTGCGGAATCAGGCCACTATGAGTAGTCTGGCTGCTGTTGCTGCTGCAGCCCTGACTCTATTGCCAGAGGTAACGTCGCCCATCGACGCCAGTGCGGAGCTGGTGTGTGGGTGGCGGTGGGGGTGGTGGCGGTAGCTTCTAGCGCAGCGACTAGCAGAGGCCTTGCTGTTGAAGAATGCAGCACAGGGTCCCTTCCCAGTGTTACAGGCTTTGCCGCCACGGCAACCGAGTCACGCTGTATTGTGGAAATTGTTCTCCTGGTGCAGCCACTGTAGAAGAGAGAAAGAATAACGAACACAATTCAGTAGAACATTCCAGACATCGCTTGCTGCTGCTGCTTCAAGATAAGAAAGAACACTGATTATCTGCCAGCAGAGTGAGTATGTATTACCTCTTCGCGCTGGCTCCTTGGCATCTCCCTCATCTTCTCATGAGGATGAAGTCTCTCTTCATCTACTCTGCCGACTGTGGCATTTCGTCCCCACCTGAATCACTGTCGATTCTTCATTCCAGCTCCGCTATATCGCCTGCAGCATAATGATCTAACAATAGAAACATATAAACACAAAAGCTATGGGAAACATTTTTTTTTAGAATTTATGTTCACATGAGATCTGTGATGGCTCTTGCTCTCTCCAGCACATACCGTTCCCTGTCCTCCTTTGTCTGCCAGGAAATCATCTACAACAAATATTCACCATATAACATATTCAAAGAAATTTAATTAGCTATACACACAATACTATGGAGATGGAAAGAAGTTAATGGATATATATTCTGAAACTATACGGAATTCTTAACTAAAAGATAAGAAGTAACGTTTTATCGATTTTGTTCCTCGAAATAATCTACAACAACGACAACAACATATTACATAAAAGATGTAATTTTTAGAAAGAAGCTACGTATACACGACATATACTCCAGCAATACGAAATTCTTAGTGAAAAAATAAAATTTATTTATTTTGGTCTCTCGAAATCATCTATAACAACCTCAGATTCGTTTGTCACAAGAAATTACCCATATGATGAAAAATGTATCTACTACTTGCAATGATACTGCTGCTGCTATAGTTGCTACTACTGCTGCTGCTGCAGCTGTTGCCACTGTCTCTGCTGTTGCTGCTGCTGCACCTCCGCATTCATCTCATCTACGATTTGGTGTTGGCGGATAGGCACTGAAACAATAAGAAGAAATGTATTCAATACTACGAAATTCGTAGTGGAAGATAAAAGTTACAGTCACTGATTGAATCTGTGCTTACCAAGTAATTCTCCATCCTGCTCTAACGGTCTCTGCCCCTTACCGATGGTGCTTGGTGCCGCCGGACGCTTCATGTTAGATGAACCAAATTAACCATAAATGCACACGAGGAAGAATAACACAATCGAATTCACACTATGGTGGTTGACGACGGAATGAGGGCGACTATCCTCTGTCCCCTGCACCCCGCACTTACCCGACCGAGCCAGTGGGCACGCAGCATCACTGCAGATGACTACTGGCCTGAACCCGCTACACAGGTCGGTGCCAGTCTGAGCACGCTGGACAAATCGGTGCTGTTCTGCGAGCACACCCGATGTCCTGCTGGTTTGTAAGTAGGCTGTTTAGGTTTTTATGTTGGTAACGCCACGTAGCGCTCTGTATGAAAATCACTGACTGTGCTGTGTGCAGTCTGTGGCTGGTTGGACTCATTGTTGGAATATTCACTTGTGTAGTGTTGGGCAGTTGGACGTGAACAGCGCGTAGCGTTGTGCAGTTGGAGGTGAGCCGCAAGCAGTGGTGGATGTGGGGACAGAGATGCCAAAGTTTTGAGAGCGGACGATATAGACGTGTGTCCGTCAGAATGAAGAAATTTGTAAGACTGGATATCATGAACTGATGTATATACAGGGTGAGTCACCTAACGTTACCGCTGGATATATTTCGTAAACCACATCAAATACTGACGAACCGATTCCACAGACCGAACGTGAGGAGAGGGGCTAGTGTAATTGTTTAATACAAACCATACAAAAATGCACGGAAGTATGTTTTTTAACACAAATCTAAGTTTTTTTAAATGGAACCACGTTAGTTTTGTTAGCACATTTGAACATATAAACAAATACGTAATCAGTGCCGTTTGTTGCATTGTAAAATGTTAATCACATCCGGAGATATTGTAACCTAAAGTTGACGCCTGAAACCTCCGACGTTCAGTTGCGTGTTGTAACAAACACGGGCCACGGTCGGCGAACAACATCTGCAGAGACATGTTTACGATGACGACCGTGTTTACGAGTGTGGCTGTAGTGCACTGTTGTGGTTTGGTCTAGCTGTCGCAGTGTCCGCATGTAGCGCTTGCTGCTATTGTTATTCTGCATTCGTCTCCGCACGCAGACCAACTGTAGTACACCGTGTTACCAGACGTCTGTGATAGTGTAGTGTTGTAGGAGCTGTGACCATGGTGTATTCGAACTCTGATGATACTCATCTATGGCGAGTGTCGACGAAACGCAGCTGAAGCCTGCAGAGTGTATGCAGAACGGTACCCGGAAAGAGAGCATCCAACGTACCGCACATTGCAAAACATCTACCTACCGCCAACTGTATGCAACAGGTATGGTCGTAGCACGCAAACGGGCCCGTAACAGGCCCGTCACAGGAGAAGCGGGTGCAGTTGGTGTGTTAGCTGCTGTTGCCATGAACCCACACATGAGTACACGGGACATTGGGAGAGCCGGTGGACTAAGTCAAAGTAGTGTCATGCGCATACTACATCGTCACCACTTTCACCCGTTTCATGTGTCGCTACATCAGCAATTACATGATGATGACTTTAATCATCGAGTGCAATTCTCTCAATGGGCATTAACAGAGAATGCGTTGCAGTTCTACCTGTTTACCGATGAAGCGGGTTTCACAAACCACGGGGCAGTGAATCTACGGAACATGTATTACTGGTTCGTGGACAATCCTCACTGTCTCAGACAGGTAGAGCGACAGCGACCGTGTATTGTAAATGTATGGTGCGGAATCATTGGCGACCACCTCATTGGTCCTCACTTCATGGCAGGGCCCCAAACAGCTGCAACATACATCGCGTTTCTACAGAATGATTTGTCAACGTTGCTCGAAAATGTCCCACTGGAAACGCGTCGACGTATGTGGTATCAGCATGGTGGGGCACCTGCACATTTCGCAATTAACACTAGGCTAACCGTTGACAGGATGTTCGACGGGCGTTTCATAGGACGTGGAGGACGCATAAATTGGCCAGCCCGTTCTCCTGATCTTACACCTCTGGACTTCTTTCTGTGGGGTAAGTTAAAGGAGAATGTGTACCGTGATGTGCCTACAAACCCAGAGGATATGAAACAACGTATTGTGGCAGCCTGCGGCGACATTACACCAGATGTACTGCGGCGTGTACGACATTCATTACGCCAGAGATTGCAATTGTGTACAGCAAATGATGGCCACCACATTGAACATCTATTAGCCTGACATGTCGGGACACACTCCATTCCACTCCGTAATTGAAATCGGAAACCACGTGTGTACGTGTACCTCACCCCTCATGGTAATGTACATGTGCGTCAGTAAAAAAGACCAATAAAAAGGTGTTAGCATGTGTACGTATTGTGCTGTTCCAGTCTCTTCTGTACGTAAGGTTCATCACCGTTCCCTTTGGATCCTTATGTAATCCGGTGCACTCCGATACACACGATCGAACAGCGGAGGAGCGGTACTCAAGCGTCAACTTTAGGTTACAATATCTCCGGATATAATTAACATTTTACAATGCAACAAACGGCACTGATTACGTATTTGTTTATATGTTCAGATGTGCTAACAATACTAACGTGGCTCCATTTCAAAAAATTAGGTTTGTGTTAAAAAACATACTTCCGTGCATTTTTGTGTGGTTTGTATTAACCAGTTACACCAGCCCCTCTCCTCACGTTCGGTCTGTGGAATCGGTTCGTCAGTATTTGATGTGGTTTACGAAATATATCCTGCAGTATATATATATATATATATATATATATATATATATATATATATATATATATATATATATATATGTTGTTGTTGTTGTCTTCAGTCCTGAGACTGGTTAGATGCAGCTCTCCATGCTACTCTATCCTGTGCAAGCTGCTTCATCTCCCAGTACCTACTGCAACCTACATCCTTCTGAATCTGCTTAGTGTACTCATCTCTCGGTCTCCCTCTACGATTTTTACCCTCCACGCTGCCCTCCAATGCTAAATTTGTGATCCCTTGATGCCTCAAAACATGTCCTACCAACCGATCCCTTCTTCTAGTCAAGTTGTGCCACAAACTTCTCTTCTCCCCAATCCTATTCAATACCTCCTCATTAGTTACGTGATCTATCCACCTTATCTTCAGTATTCTTCTGTAGCACCACATTTCGAAAGCTTCTATTCTCTTCTTGTCCAAACTAGTTATCGTCCATGTTTCACTTCCATACATGGCTACACTCCAAACAAATACTTTCAGAAACGACTTCCTGATACATAAATCTATATTCGATGTTAACAAATTTCTCTTCTTCAGAAACGCCTTCCTTGCCATTGCCAGTCTACATTTTATATCCTCTCTACTTCGACCATCATCAGTTATTTTACTTCCTAAATAGCAAAACTCCTTTACTACTTTAAGTGCCTCATTTCCTAATCTAATTCCCTCAGCATCACCCGATTTAATTTGACTACATTCCATTATCCTCGTTTTGCTTTTGTTAATGTTCATCTTATATCCTCCTTTCAAGACACTGTCCATTCCGTTCAACTGCTCTTCCAAGTCCTTTGCCGTCTCTGACAGAATTACAATGTCATCGGCGAACCTCAAAGTTTTTACTTCGTCTCCATGAATTTTAATACCTACTCCAAATTTTTCTTTTGTTTCCTTTACTGCTTGCTCAATATACAGATTGAATAACATCGGGGAGAGGCTACAACCCTGTCTCACTCCTTTCCCAACCACTGCTTCCCTTTCATGCCCCTCGACTCTTATTACTGCCATCTGGTTTCTGTACAAATTATAAATAGCCTTTCGCTCCCTGTATTTTACCCCTGCCACCTTTAGAATTTGAAAAAGAGTATTCCAGTCAACATTGTCAAAAGCTTTCTCTAAGTCTACAAATGCTAGAAACGTAGGTTTGCCTTTTCTTAATCTTTCTTCTAAGATAAGTCGTAAGGTCAGTATTGCCTCACGTGTTCCAACATTTCGACGGAATCCAAACTGATCTTCCCCGAGGTCTGCATCTACCAGTTTTTCCATTCGTCTGTAAAGAATTCGCGTTAGTATTTTGCAGCCGTGGCTTATTAAACTGATAGTTCGGTAATTTTCACATCTGTCAACACCTGCTTTCTTTTTGATTGGAATTATTATATTCTTCTTGAAGTCTGAGGGTATTTCACCTGTCTCATACATCTTGCTCACCAGCTGGTAGAGTTTTGTCATGACTGGCTCTCCCAAGGCCGTCAGTAGTTCTAATGGAATGTTGTCTACTCCGGGGGCCTTGTTTCGACTCAGGTCTTTCAGTGCTCTGTCAAACTCTTCACGCAGTATCGTATCTCCCATTTCGTCTTCATCTACATCCTCTTCTATTTCCATAATATTGTCCTCAAGTACATCGCCCTTGTATAAACCTTCTATATACTCCTTCCACCTTTCTGCCTTCCCTTCTTTGCTTAGAACTGGGCTGCCATCTGAGCTCTTGATATTCATACACGTGGTTCTCTTCTCTCCGAAGGTCTCTTTAATTTTCCTGTAGGCAGTATCTACTTTCCCCTAGTGAGATAAGCTTCTACATCCTTACATTTGTCCTCGAGCCATCCCTGTTTAGCCATTTTGCACTTCCTGTCGATCTCATTTTTGAGACGTTTGTATTCCTTTTTGCCTGCTTCATTTACTGCATTTTTATATTTTCTCCGTTCATCAATTAAATTCAATATTTCTTCTGTTACCCAAGGATTTCTAGCAGCCCTCGTCTTTGTACCTACTTTATCCTCTGCTGCCTTCACTACTACATCCCTCAGAGCTACCCATTCTTCTTCTACTGTATTTCTTTCCCCTATTCCTGTCAATTGTTCCCTTATGCTCTCCCTGAAACTCTGTACAACCCCTGGTTCTTTCAGTTTATCCAGGTCCCATCTCCTTAATTTCCCACATTTTTGCAGTTTCTTCAGTTTTAATCTACAGGTCATAACCAATAGATTGTGATCAGAGTCCACATCTGCTCCTGGAAATGTCTTACAACTTAAAACCTGGTTCCTAAATCTCTGTCTTACCATTATATAATCTATCTGATACCTTTTAGTATCTCCAGGGTTCTTCCACGTATACAACCTTCTTTCATGATTCTTAAACCAAGTGTTAGCTATGATTAAGTTGTGCTCTGTGCAAAATTCTACTAGGCGGCTTCCTCTTTCATTTCTTAGCCCCAATCCATATTCACCTACTATGTTTCCTTCTCTCCCTTTTCCTACACTCGAATTCCAGTCACCCATTACTATTAAATTTTCGTCTCCCTTCACTGTCTGAATAATTTCTTTTATTTCATCGTACATTTTTTCAATTTCTTCATCATCTGCAGAGCTAGTTGGCATATAAACTTGTACTACTGTAGTAGGTGTGGGCTTCGTTTCTATCTTGGCCACAATAATGCGTTCACTATACTGTTTGTAGTAGCTTACCCGCATTCCTATTTTCCTATTCATTATTAAACCTACTCCTGCATTACCCCTATTTGATTTTGTGTTTATAACTCTGTAGTCTCCTGACCAGAAGTCTTGTTCCTCCTGCCACCGAACTTCACTAATTCCCACTATATCTAACTTTAACCTATCCATTTCCCTTTTTAAATTTTCTAACCTACCTGCCCGATTAAGGGATCTGACATTCCACGCTCCGATCCGTAGAACGCCAGTTTTCTTTCTCCTGATAACGACATCCTCCTGAGTAGTCCCCGCCCGGAGATCCGAATGGGGGACTATTTTACCTCCGGAATATTTTACCCAAGAGGATGCCATCATCATTTAACCATACAGTAAAGCTGCATGTCCTCGGGAAAAATTACGGCTGTAGTTTCCCCTTGCTTTCAGCCGTTCGCAGTACCAGCACAGCAAGGCCGTTTTGGTTAATGTTGCAAGGCCAGATCAGTCAATCATCCAGACTGTTGCCCCTGCAACTACTGAAAAGGCTGCTGCCCCTCTTCAGGAACCACACGTTTGTCTGGCCTCTCAACAGATACCCCTCCGTTGTGGTTGCACCTACAGTACGGCCATCTGTATCGCTGAGGCACGCAAGCCTCCCCACCAACGGCAAGGTCCATGGTTCATGGGGGGAGGATATATATATATATATATATATATATATATATATATATATATATATATAGTGACTTTTCAACATTATTAGGGTAAATACATTATTTGTTCTTTATCAAAATCTTTCATTTCCTAACTATGCCTATCAGTAGGTAGTGCCTTCCGTAGTTTGAATCTTTTATTAAGCTGGCAGTATTGACGCTCGCTGTATTGCAGTAGTTCGAGTAACGAAGATTTTTGTGAGGTCTGTGATTCATGAAAGGTATAGGTTATTGTCAGTCAGGGCTATTCTTTTGTAGGGATTATTGAAAGTCAGATTGCGTTGCGCTTAAAATATTGTGTGTCAGATTATTGACGATCAGAATAAGTAAAGAGAAAAATGTCTGAGTACGTTCAGTTTTACTCAGCTGTCACTGTATCAAATAACGTAGAAATTTACCAGCACAGTAATTTATAATTTTTCTAAGGGGACGTTTCAGGTTCTGTGGTTTTTGCTGTTCGAAAGCGAGATTAAATATAGGTAATGCTCTCCCCATTCCGCGATAACTATACTTGCAGCTTCCTATGTATTGTAGTGTTGCCATAATTTCTGTCTGACTAACCAGGAAATTTCTCTCAAATTGAATAAAAATGGATGTAATTTGGGAAGAACAAATCGGTACAAAGCGGGCTACTTAAGCTTAAAAAACTGAAAGATTGGAGCAAATGCCGCTTTCAGTTGCGAATGCCTGCAGGTATACCAAAAGTAACGGAACTTTGAAAAATCACTGCGAATTTGTTTGATAGTGTCGAGCGCTAACAGTCATTTCACAATTGCTGTTGACTCTGTTGTGCCCAACGCCAAGTTTTTTTTCTGCTCGGAAACGTTATAAAGGTTGGAGCTCTGCGTGAAGATTTACTTCACTGATTTTAGAGACATGATAATGTTTAACGGTATGACAGCACATTGCTAGTTCAGCTGATGTCACTAATTGACCCTGTTTGAACGAATTTGAAACAAAGTAACTGTTTATCTCTACAAGTGCTAATTTGCTTTGTGCTTTAATTAGCTAAATGATCCTTAATATCTTCTCTTCCCCCATCTGTAATGATATCATAACACAAAATACACATTCAGTTTCATATTCACGACTCCCTCATTTTGTGAAGAACTATTCATCTGAATATTTTTCTTGGTATAAACACTCATTTGGTATAAACACTCACTTGAAATAATGAAACACCTTAATAACCAATTAACAGTGATACGACTCAGGGAAACATCTAATCACGTTGCTGCAAAGCGTAAACTAAAGTGAGGTAAAGGACATTGATGGTGGTCCATCAATCTGGCATAAAAGCGTTGACGTGGCAGCGACTCTTAATCATTTTCATATAAATATCCAAGATGACATTACACAATTTTCTTGATTTCACCCACTCAATGTTTTAAGCAGTAACATTTTCTTTTCCAACGAATCCCTTGTACTCAAGGCTAATTGTCGTAACATATTGAAGAAATAACAGCTCTAGAATTTTTTTTCTAATGTGTGGATAGATGTGCGTTCTTGAATAAGCAGAGTTGTGCAATCACTATCTCCCTTTAATAGCGATAACTAAAGCTTAACCATGCTTTGCACAATACACTTACACCATTCCTCAAATTCACTACTAGAATTACGACATTCCGGTTTGCAGCGGCATATGATAATTTGGCTCACGGCTTCCCCTGGATGGGTCAGTGAACTAATACGTAGTATGTGTTAGGTGGTCTTCGCATTTTGCGTCCTGTGAGTATACTCCGTGGAAATTTGAGAAGATTCGATATCACGAGCATTGGCGCTGGGAGTATGAAAGAGTTCGATCTCCTACCACACAGATCTCCCTGAAAAGCCTCCATGGCTGGTGGTGTTCTCTCTCTGGCTGTCACGTGCTTTTGTGGCTGCTTCGACCATGGATCACATTTATAGCGGTAGTTTTTACGGTCTCTGAGCGTTGGCGGTGACGCACAGGCGCATTGCGTGTAGGCATCAGGAAAGTAAGTACATGGGACGTAAGAGTGTTTTCAGCAGTCTCAGGGATCTAGCTGTGAATTGATCGTGTTTCTCAATGCATCGCAGTGGTATTTATTGTTACTATCCTATCGTGCAGAAGACGCCTTCCTCCCTCCTTCAGCGTCCTGGTTAACTGAGAAAACCAGTCAACTTAGGAATTCTGTAACACTTTTAAAAAGAAAATACACTTAGCAGACACGTAGTGGTCGGAAATTCGATAATTGTGACGGTATAAATTCACGTCAGAATTTGAAATTCCATCTATTATTTCATATATCATCACTTCCAGTTGTGATGTCAAATAAAAATAGGTTTCTCATAAAAAACATAACACTACCGTTTAAACATGCAAACTACTGTGCAGTGTCGATCTTTTTTCTTTTTTTAATTTTTTGAGTAGTTGGATATTTTGTGTGCGTGTGTGTGTGAAGCTAATTGTGTAAATTCCTATATTACTGATTTAATTAAGGTTCCTGGGGCACATTTTCTGAAACAGCATTTGTGACATCTTCATGATATGACATTCTGCAGAGGACTTAATAACTCCTGTAGCACTTCGTGTTCAACGGTAAGTGTACCACAAAGTAACTGCGCCAGGAAGGCTGGGACATAATAGAGTCCATGACGCAATGAAAAAGTGTAATTGTTTAAATATCCCATGTCATCCTTTGTCACCTACAAAGCAAACTACAGCTCTCTCTCTTTGTATACAATATTTAGTTCTGATATTTAAGGTGTATTTCGAGTCCGCCTGCTGCTGGTTTTGTGACATTGTTAATTTGTTTGTTTGTGTGTGTGTGTGTGTGTGTGTGTGTGTGTGTGAAATAGCTACTGTGTCCACCTTATATCCTCTAATTACTATCAAGTGGCCAGAAATTAATTATTTATTGACTTCAACAGTATTTCTGGATCGATAGCAGTCAGGCATTTGCTTTGGAAGGATGGAGTCTCCGTTGCAGTGGTATCCAAAAGGTTGGTTAATGCATGCAGAAACAGCACGCTTTTGCTCCAGGCATTAGCTTTTCAGATATGTTTAAATGACCTATGACACTGTAATTACGTATTTCCTGATGCAATCAAGATGAAAAAACACAACAGTTATTTAAACATTCCACGCACTGCAACCGATTTCCTGACGAATTCTTTAAAAAAAGTATAGAGCATACACAACCTTATACCCCATAAATTGTTTAAATGGGTAGTATTCTGCACATTGTCTAAACTGTTTAAACAATATTCCATAAACTGCAATCGATTCCCTGCCGAATTCCCATCAGCTGAGGCTTTTTCCTGCCAATTTCCAGGTGGGGGAGGGGAGAGGGAAAGCTGGGGGGTTTACCAGAGGGGATAGGATAATTAATTGTCCAATTTAATTAATTAGTCTGTCAAATTGATAGGGTGGGAATGGGCTATTCAAATTACTCGGGCCTGAAAGTGCATTTGTATTGGCAATGGGGAGGGGGTAGGGTTGGAGGTTTCCAAAGGGGAGAGGGAGAAGGAGGGGGAGAGTGGGCTGGGGGAGGGTTTTCAGAAGGAAAGATTATACCCAGGGGTCATAAATCAGCCTCAGGGATCATTACCCACTTAACAGAACAATAGGTTAAGGACCTGTCAATCAAAAGTGAACAGTAGGTTTTCCCCGAATGTGGGTTTACTCCAGGTGTGGGCAACCCGAAGTGTGGGATGATGCTCTCTTTACCGTACTGATAATGGTGCATGTGAGCCAGTTTTTATACCCCGAGTCTTACTTATTCATAACAGAATGAGATTTTCACTCTGCAGCGGAGTGTGCGCTGATATGAAACTTCCTGGCAGATTAAAACTGTGTGCCCGACTGAGACTCGAACTCGGGACCTTTGCCTTTCGCTGGCAAGTGCTCTACCATCTGAGCTACCGAAGCACGACTCACGTCCGGTACTCACAGCTTTACTTCTGCCAGTACCTCGTCTCCTACCTTCCAAACTTTACAGAAGCTCTTCTGCGAACCTTGCAGGACTAGCACTCCTGAAAGATAGGATATTGCAGAGACATGGCTTAGCCACAGCCTGGGGGATGTTTCCAGAATGAGATTTTCACTCTGCAGCGGAGTGTGCGCTGATATGAAACTTCCTGGCAGATTAAAACTGTGTGCCCGACCGAGACTCGAACTCGGGACCTTTGCCTTTCGCGGGCAAGTGCTCTACCATCTGAGCTACCGAAGCACGACTCACGTCCCGTACTCACAGCTTTCTTATTCATAACAGTTTAACATTTCACTTTAAATGAGCGGACTTCCTGGTGAACTTATCTTACGCCATGGCCGTAAACAAATCACAAGGTCAAACACTGCATGTCAAACACTGCATGTTTCAGGTGTGGATCTTAGTGTCAGTTTCTCTTCGCAATCAAGGTCTTCATTCCTAGTCGTACTACTTCAAACGTTGCATAAACGAAGCCTTATAAGTCAGAAATTAATTTCATATTTACAAAGCCTCAGCCACAGATTTGAACAGAACCCATGCAGCGCTACTTTTCTCAGGTATTATGATACTAAATCTTTGGTAATAGGCTATTATGGTATTCTATTGGCCCAAATAAAGGTTGTGAAAGACAAATGGATTAATTTTTTTGGAATTTATTTTTTATATCCGTTTTACCCGACTTATGTAAACGTGACTTATCTGGCTATGCAGCAGTGCCTCCAGTTGTGAGTGACGAGAGGTGCTGTTGCAGCAGTGCACTTGCAGGCGATGCCGCGCTGGCTCGGGAGGCCAGGCGATGTGTGAACAGTGAGAGTGCCAGTTCCAGTTCCAGCTGGAGGGCCGGGCCCCCACGGTTGGCTGGAGCGCGCTTTGTAATTATGGTGGCCTGCCAGCCCATCCCGGCGCCAGGAGGCCGCCATATTGGCTGCGCCCGGCGCCACAAACGAGCGTTTCCGCGGCCGCCGACAAATTGCCAATAGCCGTCCTCTCAGCGCCGCTTTGTTCTTCGGGACGAGCTCTCGTGCTGAGCCGAGCTGAGCTGCCGACTGACATCGCCAGACGCCGCCCGCTCGCCCTTCCCGTTGCCAGCCGGCGCGTCGTCCATTCTGCCCATTAATCTTTTATTGTATTTCTGTCACCACGGGATGAAAGGCGCCTGCTTCGTTTTTATTTCATTTCAACATTCCGGAGTGGTGCCAACGTGTATTACATAGTTACACACGTACGTTATGGGAGAGGAGTGTGAAAATGAGCACTGAATATTCTAAAACAAGAACCTCACATGGATGAAGGTTTATTCACCGATTATACAGTATGCATAATCAAACCAGTCATATTTATGGCCAGATTCTGTTAGCTAATCATCTGAGTATCTTCTCTGTTCTTCTGTAGCTGCAGTGCGGACCCATTATCGGTTGGAGTCAAGTCAAAGTACGAGGAGCATTCGATAAATAATGTAACACTTTTTTTTGAAAGCATGTTGATTTTATTCAGGATTCCAATAAACCATATTCCCTACTTTTTTGGCCACAAAACTCTATTTTTCAATATTTTCTCCGTTTAATGCGACAACATAACGCCAATTTGCTTGGAAACGCTACATGAGAGAATGGCACCAGTCTACGTCGGACCCAACGTCTTGCTGCATCAATAACATACCCACCATCCACGTACTGCTTCCAGCGGAGTGCGTCCTTCATTGGACATACAGTTGGAAGTCGGAAGGCGCGGGATGCAGGCTGTAGGGTTGATGAGCAACAGCAGTCCAGTGAAGTATTGTGAGCTCCTCTCGGTGAACGAGTGTGTCAGCACTGTTAACAGAGACGTCCAGTTGAGCAGCGAGGTTTTTGATTGTAATCCGTCGATCACCTGGAATGAGAGTGTCCGCACATTCCAGCACAGCAGGAGTCATAGCTGTGTTCAGCCGGCCGGCACGCGGGAGATCGGACAGATTCGCGCGACTTTGTTCTGATGACGACAGACGCCTTGCCCGACGATTCACCGTGCTTTTCCTCACTGCCAACTCTCCGTAGACGTCCTGCAAGTTCCTATAAATATCTGCGACTCTCTGCGACACTCCGTTACAGACGCAATTTTGAAGGCTACGTATAGCTCTGCCACACGTCAACAGTTCATGAAACTACTGCGGTTGAAGAGGGAAATTCCGCGATGTCCTTCAATAAATTCCGCATTCTTGCAATGGAAAGTTACCGAGAAAAAAATCGTTGATAATATTCTTCTCGGGTATGCAGCTGGATCATAACGTCTTCATGACACAATATTTCCGCGGTCCAACTGGCCGCCATCTTCAGGTGAGAGTGCTGGTGCACGATCTCGCCGGAACTGACTTCCCAGCGCAAGCGGCGGCCCCTATATAGGCTGCAGAAGACCCACAACGCGTGCGCGAGAAGGCGCCGTAACTGCCCTCTAGCGCAGTAGACATACCCCGCCGCCAGTGATGGAAACAGGCGAAACCGAGATTTCGCTGTCAAAAATTAAAAATAAAAATAAATAAAAATTTTATTCCGACGATAGAACCACAGACCGTTGTTTTTTAATGTCAGATAACACTGGGTCCCAAGTCTTACTTAAAAGAAAACCCTTGTCTCTATTAATAAGATTGTCAGATAACCGAATCTCTATGGATTCTTTTAAAATACAGTCCCAATAGCGAGATGCAGGGGCAACCATTTGCGTCTCGTCATATAGTATTCTGCGTCCCTCGGTGAGACAGTGTTCCGCCACTGCAGACTTCTCAGGTTCAAGCAGCCTTGTGTGCCGCTGATGCTCAACACATCGCTCCTGAATGGTCCGGATTGTCTAACCAATATAAGCCTTTCCACAGTGGCAAGGTATCTTGTAAACACCGGGCTTCCTCAAACCCAAGTCATCCTTAACAGAGCCAAGGAGCGCTCTAATCTTGGCTGGCGGACGAAAAATACTTTTGATGTGATATCTTTTCAGAATCCTTCCTATCTTCGAGGAAATGCTCCCAGCAAAAGGCAGAAAAGCTACCGATTTGCAGGTATCTTATGCAGCAACATCCTGTCAACGGTCATCACAGCACGTTTTATGCGTTCTCTGAGCTGTTGCTTTGGTTTGTTTCGGGGAGAAGACCAGACAGCGAGGTCATCGGTCTCATCGGATTAGGAACCATCCCGGCATAAGCCTAGAGCGACTTAGGAAAAGCACGGAACACCTAAATCGGGATGGCCGGACGCGGGATTGAACCGTCGTCCTCCCGACTGCGAGTCCACTCTCTGAGCTGTTCTGCTGTTCCTGGCAGTGGAGGCGCGTAAACAGGTGGGGAGGAAGGGAACAAAGCCGCATCATCTTCACCGCTACGCCAAATCCAGGGCTGCAGAAGCTCTTCGTTTAGGTAGCGATGAACATCGAGTCTCGAAATCGGCCGTGAGATGTGGAAAAAATCACAACAGCAATGTATGAAGGTAAGAAGTACCTATTAACGTCTTCTCACAGAGGAAAATGACAGCTTTGCAGCCATTTTGTCATGGAACTGCGGTCGTGACGCCACCTGGTGGGCACAGTGCAAACTGGGTGAATTTACTGTTCTATTCATGCATCAGTAATATTTCAACGTGCAACAGTTTGGAAAATATGTAACATTGAAACGAACGTACCAATTATAATAGCTGTACATCTCTTTGCACGTAAGAAGATAGAAACTTGCGGTACAAATTAACTTAGCCATCGAAACTAAAAGTTTATTTTTGACTGTTGTAAGCTGCCAGTTCATATGGTTACCGGTAGGTTGCTCCCTCATTCACTAACCGATGTGCGTCGAGTTTCAACAGGTCCAGTTTACCACAGTGCGACGTGATTTTCGCTCAAAGCATTCGATGATGGCGAGTGATCGCTCAAGCCGAAGAACGCATTCGCCGAGTTTTGCACGTTCTCCACTACTCGTCGTGCCAGCTGTGACCTAGCCATTCCTTGTCCATACGTCTGGCGTGTTCTGTAGTGACGCGGATGAACAACAATGTGTAGACTTTTCTGAATTTACTCTGGTCTTGAATGTAGGAGATACCAATTTCCGTTTGACATGTGGTGTTCGGTGATGCGGCCACGTTCCATTCAAATGGACAAGTCAATCACAGCATATCAAAAATATGGAGAAACACATGCGATACATATCGCTCAGGAATGAAATAAACGATCAGTACAGGACAACCAAGGCAAAATGGCTCTGTAAAAATGTGAAGAAATCTACAAAGAAATGATCGTTAGAAGGAGTGACACAGCATACAGAGAAGTCAAAACAATCTTCTATAAACCTTAAAGCAAGTCTGTGACAACAACAAAGTAGTGGAAATTCCACTGTTAAACGCAGAGGAGAGACGAAGTAGGTGGAAAGGGGACAGTGAAGGCTTTTATAAAGGAGAGGACGTGTCCGATGATGTGATAGAAGAGGAATTGGGACTCGCCATGGGAGACAGAGGATCCAGTATTAGATTCGGAATTTAAAATGGCTCTGGAAGACGCGAAAATAAATAAGGCAGAAGGGACAGATAAAATTAAATCGGAATTTCTAAAATCATTGCGGAAAGTTACAGTTAAACGACTGTTTAAGTTGATGTGTAGAATCTATGAGGTTGGCAACGTATCGTCAGAGTATCGGAAAAATATCATCCTTACTGCACCGAAGATAGTGCATCCAAGTTGCTGGTAAGAATAATGTACAGAAGAATGGAAAAGAAAATTCAAGTAATGTTAGGTGATGAGCATTTTGGCTTTAGGAAAGGTAAAGACACAAGAGAGGAAGTCCTGACGCAGCGCTTGATAATGGAATCAAGACTTAAAAATTAAGACACTTTCATACGATTTGTCGAGCTGGAAAAAGCTTTCGACAGTGTAAAATGGCAGCAGACTCTCGAAATTGTGAGAAACTTGAGTAAGTTGGAGTGAAAGGCAGGAAATATAGAAGAGGAAAATGTAAGACTGGAAGACCAAGAACGAAGTACTCGAATTAAAAAGGTGTTCAGAAAAGGATGCAGTCTTTCACTTCTACTGGTCATTCTATACGTCGAACAAACCATGACGGAAATAAAACAATGCTTCAAGAATGGGTTTAAAGTTCAGGGGAAAATGATATCAGTGATACAATTCGCTGATGACATTGCTATCGTCGTCAGTGAAGGTCAAGAAGAATGAGAGGAATGAACAGTCTAATAAGTACAAAATACATAATGTGAGAAAAACGAAGAAAGGCGAAAATAATAAGAAGGAGCACAAATGAGAAGAGCGGGAAACTTAACATCAAAATTGGTGGTCAAGAAGTAGACGAAGTTAAGTAATTCTGGTGCCTAGGAAGTAAGATAACCCATAATAGACGAAGCTAGGAGGACATAAGAAGCTGACTGGCACAGGCATAGAGGGTATCCGTTGGTAAGACAAGTCTACTAGCGTCAAACATAGGCCATAATTTGAGGAAGAAATTTCTGAGAATGTTCGTTTGGGGCACAATGATGCAGATACAGTGGTGAAAAGGTAATGGTAAAACCGAAGCAGAAGAGAATCGAAGAGTCTGAGATGTTGTTGTTGTTGTGGTCTTCAGTCCTGAGACTGGTTTGATGCAGTTCTCCATACTACCCTATCCTGTGCAAGCTTCTTCATCTCCCAGTACTTACTGCAACCCACATCCTTCTGAATCTGCTTAGTTTATACAACTCTTGGTCTCCCTCTATGATTTTTACCCTCCACACTGCCCTCCATGCTAAATTTGTGATCCCTTGATGCCTCTGAACATGTTCTACTAACCGATCCCTTCTTTTTGTCAAGTTGTGCCACATACTCCTCTTCTCCCCAATTCTATTCAATACTTCATCATTAGTTATATGATCTACCCATCTAATCTTCAACATTCTTCTGTAGCACCACATTTCGAAAGCTTCTATTCTCTTCTTGTCCAAACTATTTATCGTCCATGTTTCACTTCCATACATGGCTACACTCCACACAAATACTTTCAGAAACGACTTCCTGACACATAAATCTATACTTGATGTTAACAAAATTCTCTTCTTCACAAACGCTTTTCTTACCATTGCCAGTCTACATTTTATATCCTCCCTACTTCGACCATCATCAGTTATTTTGCTCCCCAAATAGCAAAACTCGTTTACTACTTTAAGTGTCTCATTTCCTAATCTAATTCCCTGAGCATCACCCGACTTAATACGACTACATTCCATTATCCTCGTTTTGCTTTTATTGATGTTCATCTTATATCCTCCTTTCAAGACACTGTCCATTCCGTTCAACTGCTCTTCCAAGTCCTTTGCTGTCTCTGATAGAATTACAATGTCATCGGCGAACCTCAAAGATTTTATTTCTTCTCCATGGATTTTAATACCTACTCCGAATTTTTCTTTTGTTGCCTTTACTGCTTGCTCAATATACAGATTGAATAACATCGGGGAGAGGCTACAACCCTGTCTCACTCCCTTCCCAACCACTGCTTCCCTTTTGTGTCCCTCGACTCTTATAACTGCCATCTAGTTTCTGTACAAATTGTAAATAGCCTTTCGCTCCGTGTATTTTACCCCTGCCACCTTTAGAATTTGAAAGAGAGTATTCCAGGTAACATTGTCAAAAGCTTTCTCTAAGTCTACAAATGCTAGAAACGTAGGTTTGCCTTTCCTTAATCTTTCTTCTAACATAAGGCGTAAGGTCAGTGTTGCCTCACGTGTTCCAACATTTCTACGGAATCCAAACTGATCGTCCCCGAGGCCGGCTTCTACCAGTTTTTCCATTCGTCTGTAAAGAATTCGTGATAGTATTTTGCAGCTGTTACTTATTAAACTGATAGTTCGGTAATTTTCACACCCGTCAACACCTGTTGATATAGTGTTGCAAAAATACTGAACATTGGGTGGACTGATAAGATAAGAAATGAGGAGCTTCTCTGCACGAGCAGCGAAGAAAGGAACGGAAGGAATAAGAAATGAGGAGGAGCTTCTCTGCACGAGCAGCAAAGAAAGGAACGGATGGAAAGCAATGACAAGAAGTGGGGACATTATAATAGGATATGTGTCGAGAGTTAACGGTACATCCATGGCACTAGAGGCAACTGTGGAGGGTATAACGGAAGAGGAAGACGGGAAAAATGTAATGTATCCAGCAAACAACTGAGGAAGTAGTGTTCAAGTGCTACTCTGAGATTAAAATGTGACACAGGAGAGAAGTTCGTGGCGGGCTGTGATATTAAAGCAACGCTGTGTTATTCCAGATTATTTGCCGTAAGAAATTGAGTGCCTCAAGAAACAGACGTTTAAATTTAACAAACATGATAAGCGAACATTATTGCGGACTGCCTGCGTACCTTCATACTTGATGTCCTCCCCTTTTGCGATTCCATCTTCCAACAGGATGACTGTACACGTCACAATCTCAGTGGTTGAAGAAGCATGTCAGTAAATTCCATCGATGTTTTGCCACCAAATTCGTGTGATATCAACCCGGCCGAAAACATTTGGGACGCTTTTAGGTGCCATTTCTGTGCCTGCATACCGCAAAGTCGTACTTTGCGCGGATTTCGCGACCTAATGTGTTAACTATTGGATCTACTCAAAATTGTCGAATCCCTGCCACGTACAATCTTTGCTTTACTGCGTTCCAAAAGTAAACCAACATGTTTTACGTCGATGGTCTTAATGTTCGATTAATCAGCGTGGACAACGTCGAAGGCATCCTGAGATTGTTCGGGGATAGTGCTGTTATTTACAGAGAAGCAGTAACGGTAGAAAACTGCAACGAAATGCACGAAGACCTGCAGTAGATAGTCGGATGTGCGAGAACTGGCAAGTGACCCTCAACATAAAGGAATGTAACGTTATGTGCAGAGACTGGCGGAAAGGCCTGTTATTATAATATAGGGGAAACAGTAGCTCAAAACTAGAGCAGGGAGTTTCGTTACATTAGCCAGCGCGGAAACGTAGATCCATCTACATTTAGCTCTACAATCATACTCTGCAAACTACTGTGAAGTGTGTGGCAGGCGGTACTTCCTTTAAACCAGTAATCAGGTCTTCTTCCCGTTCTATTCACGCGTGGAGCACTGGAAGAATTGCTGTTTAAATGCCTCTGTGCGATCTGTAATTGGTTCAAATGGCTATGAGCACTATGGGACTTAACATCTGTGTTCATCAGTCCCCTAGAACTTAGAACTACTTAAACCTAACTAACCTAAGGACATCACGCACATCCATGCCAAAGGCAGGATTCGAACTTGCTACCGTAGCGGTCGCGCGGTTTCAGACTGAAGCGCCTAGAACCGCTCTGTCACAACAGCCGGCTCGATCTGTAATCAATCTACTCTTTCCCTCGCTATCCCTAAAGGAGCGATACGATATATACCCAGATTCATCATTTAAAGCCGCTTCCTGAAACGTTGTAAGCAGGCTTTCTGGGGATAGTTTGCGTCTTTCTTCTAGTGTCTGCCCGTTCAGTTCCTTCAGCATTTCTGTGACACCCTTACACGGGCTATCAAACCTGTGACCATTCGTGCTGTCCTTCTCGGCATATATTTAATATCCCCTGTTAATCCTGTCTGATACGGGTCCACACAATTGAGCAATATTCTAGGATGTGTCGACGACTGATGGGGAGTAATCTGCGTCGTTGACTAAACGTATTTCCCTAATATTCTACCAATGAACTGAAGTCTGTCATCTGCTTTACGCGTGAGTAAAACCTATGTCATCGCTCCAATTCATATACCTAGAAGGTGTCAGAAACAGATATTTGTATGAGTTGACCGATTCCAGTAGTGCCCTGTCGATATTATTGGGTATAGGCTCCGCCTGTTTAGGTAAAACAGTGTTTTTTATATGACCCAAACGTGTGTTTTAGCACCTCTGTGCCATCAGTAGTGGGTCTTCCTTTGAAATCTGTGAAGTGTGAACATTCATTAGGTGCTAACTAATCTACGATATTGTATTCGTGCACAATTTTACATTTGTAAACATTTAAAGCAAGTTGCTATACTAGTTATAATATTAGAGAATTGTTCAGGTTTTCGTGGCCACTTATTGACAAACTGCCTATTGGCTTCTGTCTCGGGTTCTTCGGCCGACGTGTGAGTGATGATTTTTCTGACTTTTCGTCAGCACGAGTGGCTGGTATTGTCAGAGCTTTACTCTCCATTGCTGGTGGTCGACTGGAGCCGAGCTCGCGGCCTCAGACGATATGTACCTGGTGCCAACATCCAAGGGCTTCTCCACGGTCATTTCCGTTGCGGTTCTTCTCTTGCCACCTGCAACGGTCCTTCGCTGCAGCAGGCGAATCCAGGATCCGTTTACCTTGAGGCTTTCTTCTGTTTTATTGAAGCTATTCTCGTGCTTCTGTATTTATGTAGCTTCTCTCCACAAGCGGGTGTGATAGCTCTTCTCTGCAGTCAAAACTACCGTGTCGGCAAATTGTAATATGTGGTTGGCCTCACACAGGGTGTGCTCTGCCACGGCCGATTTCTCCACTTGCCACAATCTACAATCCTGTGATTGATCATGCAAATATTCATACAAGCTGCTACAATGCCGACCGATCAATTGCATCACATTACTAAGACTTTCACATTGTCTCGGTTGACAAATACTGAAACAGGGGAATTCGGGTTAGGACAAAGTAGATCTGATAACCTTCTCTGAATAAGAATATTTCCAAGTTCAGTGCCTGTATTGTCATTGTTGTTGTTGTGGTCTTCAGTCCAGAGACTGGTTTGATGCAGCTCTCCACCGTACTCTATCCTGTGCAACCCTCTTCATCTCCCAGTACCTACTGCAACCTACACCCTTCTGAATCTGCTTATTGCATTCATCTCTTGGTCTCCCTCTACGATTTTTACCCTCCACGCCGCCCTCCAATACTCAATTGGTGATCCCTTGATGGCTCAGAATATGTCCTACCAACCGATCCCTTCTTCTAGTCAAGTTGTGCCACAAGCTCCTCTTCTCCCCAATTCTATTCAATACCTCCTCATTAGTTATGTAATCTACCTATCTAATCTTCAGGATTCTTTTGTAGCACCACATTCCGAAAGCTTCTATTCTCTTCTTGTCTAAACTATTTATCGTCCACGTTTCACTTCCATACATGGCTACACTCCATACAAATACTTTCAGAAACGACTTCCTGACACTTAAATCTATACTCGATGTTAACAAATTTCTCTTCTTCAGAAACGCTTTCCTTGCCATTGCCAGTCTACATTTCATATCCTCTCTACTTCGACCATCATTAGTTATTTTGGTCCCCAAATAGTAAAACTCGTTTACTACTTTAAGCGTCTCGTTTCCTCATCTAATTCCCTCAACATCACCCTATTTAATTTGGCTACATTACATTATCCTCGGTTTGCTTTTGTTGATGTTGATCTTATATCCTCCTTTCAAGACACTGTCCATTCCGTTCAGCTGCTCTTGCAGGTCCTGTGCTGTGTATGACTTACAATGTCATCGGCGAACCTCAAAGTTTTATATTTCTTCTCCATGGATTTTAATTCCTACTCCGAATTTTTCTTTTGTTTCCTTTACTGCTTGCTTAATATACAGATTGAATAACATCGGGGATAGGCTACAACCCTGTCTCACTCCCTTCCCAACCACTGCTTCTCTTTCATGCCCCTCGACTCTTACAACTGCCATCTGGTTTCTGTACAAATTGTAAATAGCCTTTCGCTCCCTGTATTTTACCCCTGCCACCTTCACAATTTGAAAGAGAGTAGTGTATTATCATAAAAGATAGAAATGTGAATGAAATTCTATGCCGGAGGAAAAAAGACGGAATAAAAATGAAGAAGAGAGGGTCCCTACCTAAAGAAGCTAGAATAATTTTTTTTAATAACTTGCATCGTTCCATCAGGGGAACGGTCGATTGTCCAATTAGTGTAGAGAAAGGGGGTACCACATTGCCAGTCTTTGTACCACTCTGAAGTATTATCAGAATTCGACTGGAATATACGGGATTTTTTTTTTCAGACTGTGCTTCATTACGAATAATAGAAATATTCGCGGAGAGTCTGAGGTATCTAGTAACATTTTCGGCAAGAGAATTTATTAATACACAACAAGGATAGCATACATTTCTCTGGGGCACTCCCCACGTTACTTCTACATCCATCGGCGACTTCCCATCCAGGTTAATATGTTGCGCCCTACTTACCAAGAAAGTTTTAGTCAAATTCAGTTCAACTCCCGTAGCAGACTCAACAGGAAAGGCCTTGCGCATTACTTTGTGACTTATTGTTAAAATTACGTGAGCATATTTTGTTAGCAGTGTCAGCCAATGTAGGTATATTTCGTGAAAAGACCGTAAAGGTGAAATTAGAGGTTTACCAGCAACGTTCTCCTCGAGTACCATTCACGACTGGAACAGGAAAGGGGGGTGGGGGGCAAGTGACAGTGCTACCTACACAAAAGTCTCCGCCGTACATCGTAAGGTGATTTGCGGCGGATAGTTACACTACTGGCCATTAAAATGGCTACACTACGAAGATGACGTGCTACAGACGCGAAATTTAACCGACAGGAAGAAGATGCTGTGATATGCAAATGATTAGCTTTTCAGAGCATTCACACAAGGTTGGCGCGGTGGCGACACCTACAACGTGCTGACATGAGGAAAGTTTCCAAACGATTTCTCATACACTAACAGCAGTTGACCGGCGTTGCCCGGTGAAAAGTTGTTGTGATGCCTCGTGTACGGAGGAGGAATGCCTACCATCACGTTTCCGACTTTAATAAAGATCGGATTGTAGCCTATCGCGATTGCGGTTTATCGTATCGCGACATTGCTGCTCGCGATCCAATGACTGTTAGCAGCATATGGAATCGGTGGGTTCTGGAGGGTAATACGGAACGCCGTGCTGGATCCCAACGGCCTCGTATCACTAGCAGCCGATATGACAGGCATCTTATCCGCATGGTTGTAACGGATCGTGCAGCCACGTCTAAAAAAAAAATGGTTCAAATGGCTCTGAGCACTATGGGACTCAACTGCTGTGGTCATTAGTCCCCTAGAACCTAGAACTACTTAAACCTAACTAACCTAAGGACATCACACACATCCATGCCCGAGGCAGGATTCGAAACTGCGACCGTAACAGTCGCACGATTCCGGACTGCACGCCTAGAACCGCGAGACCACCGCGGCCGGCAGCCACGTCTCGATCCCTGAGTCAACAGATGGGGACGTTTGCAAGACAACAACCATCTGCACGAACAGTTCGACGGCTTTGCAACAGGATGGACTATTAGCTCGGAGACCATGGCTGCGGTTACCCCTGACGGTGCATCACAGACAGGAGAGCCTGCAATGGTGTACTCAAAGACGAACCTGGGTGCACGAATGACAAAATGTCATTTTTTCGCATGAATACAGATTCTGTTTACAGCATCATGATGGCCGCATCCGTGTTTGGCGACATCGCGGTGAACGCACATTGGAAGCGTGTATTCGTCATCGTCATACTGGCGTATCAGCCGGTGTGATGGTATTTGGTGCCAATGGTTACACGTCTCGGTCACCTCTTGTTCACACTGACGGCGCTTTGCACAGTGGACGTTACATTTCAGATGTGTTACGACCCGTGGCTCTACCCTTTATTCGATCCCTGCGAAACCCTACATTTCAGTAGAATAATGTACGACCGCATGTTGAAGGTCCTGAAAGGGCCTTTCTGGATACAGAATATGTTCGACTGCTGCGCTGGCCAGCACATTCTCCAGATCTCTCACCAATTGAAAACGTCTGGTCAATGGTTGCCGAGCAACTGGCTAGTCACAATACGCCAGTCACTACTCTTGATGAACTGTGGTATCGTGTTGAAGCTGCATGGGCAACTGCACCTGTACACGCCATCCGAGTGGTGTTTGACTCATTGCTCAGGTGTATCAAGGCCGTTATTACGGCCAGAGGTGGTTGTTTTAGGTACTGATTTCTCAGGATCTATGCACCCAAATTGCATGAAAATGTAATCACATGTCAGTTCTAATATAATATATTTGTCCCGTGAATACCCGTTTATCACCTGCATTTCTTCTTGGTGTAGCAATTTTATTGGTCACTAGTGTACATGTGGATGTAGAGGAGATTCAGTGCGAGACGCGGGCTATAGCCGGGCTGTGGCGACCAGTTCACAAGTAGTGGGCGGCCGCTACCTTCTTGCCTTTCTCTTTCCTGTACGGAGAAGTGCCGAAGCGCGTGGGGTTGAGGAATGCAGCGGTGCGGGCTTTCCGCTTTGTCTGCGGCGGCCAGCCCAGCCGGACGCGTGACTCAGGCGGCCAGGGCGCGCGGAATGCTGGGCCGGACGTGCCGCACCGGCCACCTCTGCTGAGGCGGCCCGCGTCAGCGACACCACGGCAGCGTCCTCAGACTACATTGTCCTCGATATTGAGCCTTCCGGCGCACACCCACTAGCATCTGTAGCACAGCAGAGGAGGGAGAGGTTACCGCCAGAGAGGACACGTCACTAGAGATCAGAAATGAGCTCCGGTTTTTGAGACATCAGTGCTCTGACTGGTTTGATGCGGCCCACCACGAATTCATCTCCTCTGCCAACCTCTTCATCTCAGAGTAGCACTTGCAACCTACGTCGTCATTTATTTGCCGGGTGTATTTCAGTCTCTGTCTTCCTCTACAGCTTTTGCCCTCTACAGCTCCCTCTACTACCGTGGAAGTCATTCCCTGATGTCCAATGTTATTTATAATCCGTCTGGATTGCAAAAGATGTTTATTCACACGAACGGTTTCGGTTCCTCTAGAACAATCTTCAGATCTGAAATGACAATGATACTAATTTACTATTTAACAAATGCAAGCCTATTTAGTCCTATCTCATCAAAATCATTTGCACAGAACGTACCTGCAGTTTCGGTTACAGGAGTAACCCTTCCATACGCAGCAACATTCACATGCTGCGTCCCATAAAACTGGTTGGCAGAATGCACGTAATTTATATTAATTATAAAGCTATTACCGGCAGGTGGCGTCTGGTACATTTGTTACAATACATATGCATGTACTGTATTAAGTAGATTTTTGTAAGTTACTTTTATTTCTAAAAATACTTAATTAAAATCTGTAAATGTCAAGGTTAAAATCTGTGCTTGTTAATATTAATATACAAAGTAAAATTATCATTTGTATACGATCTAAAAACAAAGGGCGATTTCTATATCAATGGCGCTGGTGTAGACTTGTTTTCTTCCGATCCATTGCAGTAGGCAAGAGGGCCGCGCAGGAGGGCCCCGTCAACGACGCCAGGCGCTGCACGCATCTTCCACCTTCCACACCATTCTCTTGGCGAGGAATGCCCTTTTTGCCAGTGCTAATCTGCTTTTGATTTCGTCTTTGCTCCGTCCGTCATTGGTTATTTTGCTGCATAGGTAGTAGAATTCCTTAACACCATTTACTTCGTGATCGTCAATCCTGGTATTATGCTTCTCGCTGTTCTCATTTCTGCTACTTGTCGTTACTTTCTTCTATTTACTCTCAGTCCATATTCCGTACTCATTAGACTGCTAATTCCATTCAGCAGATCATGTAGTTCTTCTTCACTGTCACTCAAGATAGCACTGTCATCAGCGAATCGTATCATTGATATCCTTTCACCTTGAGTTATAATTCCAATCCTGAATCTTTCTTATTTCCATCATTGCTTCTTCGATGTACAGGTTCAACACTACGGGCAAAAGACTACATCCCTTTCTTACACCCATTTTAATCCTAGCGCTTCGTTCTTGGTCGTCCACTCTTATTATTCCCTCATGGCTCTTGCAACTATTGTATATTACCCATCTCTCCCTATAGCTAACCCCTATTTTCGTCGCCGGGCGGAGTGGCCGTGCGGTTCTAGGCGCTACAGTCTGGAGCCGAGAGACCGCTACGGTCGCAGGTTCGAATACTACCTCGGGCATGGATGTGTGTGATGTCCTTAGGTTAGTTAGGTTTAATTAGTTCTAAGTTCTAGGCGACTGATGACCTCAGAAGTTAAGTCGCATAGTGCTCAGTGCCATTTGAACCTATTTTTGTCAGAATTTCGAGCATCTTGCACTATTTTACAATTCGAACGCCTTTTGCAGGTCGATAAATCCCGTGAACGTGTCTTGATTTTTCTTTAGCCTTGCTTCTATTATCAACCGCAACGTCAGAATTGCCTCTCTGATGCCCTTACCTTTCCTAAAGCCAAACTAATCGTCATCTAACACATCTTCAGTTTTCTTTTCCATTCTTCTGTGTATTATTCTTGTCAGCAACGTGGACACATGGGCTGTTACGCTGCTTGTGCGATAATTCTCGCACTTGTCATCTCTTCCAGTCTTCGGAATGGTATGGATGATATTTTTTTTCGAAACCCAGGTGGTATGTTGCCAGACCTATATATTCTATATACCAACTTGGATAGTCGGTTTGTTACCACTTTTTCCAAAGATGTCAGAAAATCCAGTGGAATATTATATATATCCCTTTTGCCTTGTTTGATCTTCATTCTCCAGAGCTCTCTTAAATTCTGATTCTAATACTGGATCCCTATCTGTTCTAAATCGTCTCCTGTTTCTTCTTCTAATTCATCACAGAAATATTCCCTTCAATGTACACTTTCCAGCTATCCGCTCTCTCCTCTGCATTTAACAAGTGAACTCCCATTCCACTCTTAATCTTACCACACTTTCTTTTAATTTCACCAAAGATTTTTTTGACTTTCCTGTATGCTGAGTCTGTTATTCCGTCAATCATTTCTTTCTCGATTTCTCCATATTTTCCATGCAACCATTTCGTCTCAGCTTCCCTGCACTTCCTATTCGTTTCATTTCTGAGCGACTTGTATTTCTGTATTCCTGAAATTTCCTCAACAATTTTTGTACTTCTTGCTTTCGTCGATCAGCTGAAGTATTTCTTCTGTTACCCATGGTTTCTTCGCAGTTATCTTCTGTGTATCTATGTTTTCCCCTCGAACCTTTGTGACTGCCCTTTTCAGAGATGTCCATTCCTCTTCAACTGTACTACCTACTGAGCTACTCCTTATTGCTGTACCTATAGCCCTAGAGACCTTCGAGCGTGTATCGTCATTCCTTAGTACTTCTGCATCCCACTTTTTGGGTACTGATTCTTCCTGACTTATCTCTTAAACTTCAGCCGTCTCTTCAACACTACTAAATTGTGATGTTCTCCTGGACGTGCCTTACAACCCAGTATCTATTTCGGAGTCCCTGCTTAACCATGATGTAATGAAACTGACACTTCCCGTATCAACTGGCCTTTTCCAAGTATACCTTCTCCTCTTGAGTATTCGTTATTACTAGCAGAAACTTATTACAAAACTCAATTAGTCTTTCTCCTGTGTCATTGCTTATCCCAAGCCCATATTGTCCTGTAACTTTTTTTATGCTCCTTCCCTACAACTGATTTCCAGTCCCTCGTGACTAATAGATTTCATCTCCCTTGACGTACTGTATTACCCTTTCAATATCCTCATATACATTCTCTGTCTCTTGATCTTCAGCTTGCGACGTCGGCGTGTATACTTGTCGGTGCTGGTCTGCCGACGATTCTAATAAGAATGATCCTATGACTGTCCTGTTCACAGTAACACACTCTCTGCCATACGTTCCCGTTCATAAGGAATCCTGATCCCGTTACAATATTTTCTGCTGCTATTGATATCACCCTATACTCGTCTGACAGATGTGTATTCACTTCACTGACCCCTACTACATCTAGCTGGAGCCTTTGTATTTCCCTTTTCAGATTTTCTAGCTTCCCTACCACGTTCAAGCTTCTGATATTCCATGCTCTGTATCCTAGAACGTTGTCCTTTCGTTCGTTATTGAATCCATGCTCACCTACCCCTTGGCAGTCCCCTCCTGGAGATCTGAATGGGGGACTATTCCGGAATCTTTCGCCAATGGAGAGATCATCATGACACTTTTTCAATTACACGTCACATGTCCTGTGAATACACGTTACATGTCCTTAATGTAGTGGTTTCCATTGCTTTTTGCCTCCTCATACCCTTGATCATTGCTGATTCTTTCGCCTTTAGGGTCAGTTTGTAACCTCCCTCTTACTAATCGGCCTGTACTGCTTGCGATATAGAATATGACCGTGGATCGCGTGTATGCCTAATGGATATTTCTAATTGGATAAGGCTATCTTTCCCGAAGAAGTGATACCGATAAGTTGGAGAAAAGTGTACAGCCGACGCTTCTGATGGAAAGTATACTAAAAATAAAAAGTAAATAAACCAAACAGGGCTATAATTTTGAAAATGAAAGTTATTTTATGCATTCACTCACGAACAACATTGGACAGAAAAGGAGTACCACTGACAATGAATCCAAAAGTTGCACAAATGAGCGAAAAGGAAATAATTAATGGTCGCCAGTCCACTAGGGCGATTTACATCCAAAATCCTGTACAAGATGAGGGGAAAGAAAAACATGTATTATTACACACTGACGTGGCAACTGAAGGTTGTCACGTTTTTGACACTGATTTTAAGTGAGTGTGTAATGATAAAGAAAACTGAGAAGTCACTCTTTCATTATGTTGACATTAAGTTTTGAAAAAGGCAATCGAGTAATGATGTGAAAATAAGTAATTAAACTGTGTGTTAGTACTGAACTTCGTTACGTGAACAATGACTTTCAGTGATCTCAACCTAACCTCATCAAAGTAATTTATAAAAAAGCAAGCACTTTTTACCTTGCCGTTATATATTTTGCAAATTGGATTTCATATTATTGTCTGAAAAACTGAGCCTTTTTTACTGACTTGAACAGAATTAAACACTAGAATACGTACCAAACCAAACAGCCATGTGCTCCAGGCTGTGTGTAAAATAAATAAAACTTCCGCACTCTTAATTTGTGCATTTCTTTAGATTTGGAATTTTTCCAGTGATTGATTCTCAAACTTCAAAAATGAAATTGCTTTACTTTAATTATATACTGAAACCTCTGTTGTACAACAGTTAATTGAAAGTAGTCTGAGGCTAAAATTCTTAATAGTGAAATTATTCATTAATAAACTGGCTGCAACTATTAAATTTGTTTTGTATTACGCTCAGTTAGCATATAAGAAAAAAGGAACAAGGATCCCGCTTGATAACATTGTCTGGGGGCAATGAGAACACAATCACTCTGAATTTAACTGATGATTATTTAAATAAAGTTCATTAATCAAATCACATTCAGTTGTGCTGCTGCGTTAGCCGTTAATGCTTTCTACCAATGAACAGTCTTACTTCAGTGCGGTGCTTGCGACGAAACTCGGAGCCGTGACGAATCTGTGTTGCTGGAACTGCTGCTGTTGTTGAAGACGGTAGCATCTTGTGGGGCCACAGCTAATTACAGGAACGGGCAATCGTAATTAATACAGCCTCTTCCTCCCGTCCACTGTCCTTACTCCTGCTACTATACATCTGGCCGGCGCGCGTACATGACGCCGCCGAAATGGTACTCCCTACTGCGAGAGCGTTAACACCACACTTCCGCACACTACAAGCGCTGGAACTCGTCTCTCTCTCTCTCTATCTATCTTCCCACGCGCTCCACGCAACAACTCCATACCCAAAGATCTTACAACGCACAAACACTGCTAGTCGATGCAAATAACAATTCCTTTGGCCGCGTTTCGAACCCGGGAACGACGAAGTTTTGATTACTAATCAAAGACGTTACCTCCTTTTTTCTATCTTCTCATTTCGTTCGGAATTGTTCGTTGGTTTTGCTCAGGGCGGACGTTCCATGGCACCTGTTGAAGTTCATAGTTGAGCCAATCGCTCAGTTTTTTTTTTTTATTACGGAGGGCAGCTATCTTTTTTTTCTCTTTTTTGTTCGGTGTTGTTCGTTTCCTTTGGTCTGGGCAGACGTCACATGACATCCGCTCAAGTTGATCGTGGATTCCTTTACTCAGATTTTTTATTACAGAGGGCAATCGGTCCTTTGACCGAACACGCTGAGCTACCGTGCCGCCGAACTCAGCCATTCTCTGTTCTCGAAGTCTCGATTCGTGAGTCTCCGCCGCTGCCCTTGTGTTACTTGGATCTGTTGTCTGGTACAAGTGGACTCGACTCGCTCATAGAGGAGAGCGAGTACAGCAGTTCGTAAGCGTAACTGCGGACTCACGGCATTCCCGCTACAAACGCAACCGTTTTTAAGGAAATTTTCGCCATTAAACTGAAATTACTGTTCATTTCTTTCACAGAGTGAGGGTTTCGGCTTTGTAGCCACTCTCCAGTGCAAGTTGAAATGTCACAAAATGCCCGATCTGCCTAAATGACAGAAGCAACCGTTGAGCATGACAATTGTATCCCCAAGTATAACAGGCAATGACCCCGCCGACTGACTCACCGTCGCCCAGCCCATACCGCTAAAGAGAGAAACACGAAATCTGGAGCCGGCGTTGATTCTATACTGTAGGCGTGGTTTATGAAAGGCATTTACGAAATTCCCCCTCTAAGGGAGTGCAACAGCGCATGAAATGTTTTTAGAAAATATGTCAACAGTAAGGTAATTTTGAAGCTAGGCCTACGAAAATTGTTATTTGGTTTCTTGCTCAAAAGTAAGGAAATATGTTCTTCAGAATTTTTGGAAATTTAGCACCTATGGAGGTAAAATATTGGGTGGAAGTTTTTTGAAAATAAATCATTATTAAAGAATTACTAAAGTACTTTTAAGGCTAAATGTATGACAATTGGTATTTGATTTCTTCGTTAAAAATTGAGCCATGGTCGGCACGGATCGATCCCATTCTACAAAAGTAATCGATCTCATCATACCAAAGATGTTTGAGTAACGTGCCTCGCTATCTTTGCCTCGGATCGCAGGAGGCCAGTGCGGCCGTGCCTACTAGAGAAGCGTGCGAGTCCTCCGCCAGGAGAAGGCTCTGACAGTCAGTACAGCTAGACACAACAGCGCATGCGCAACCAGTGGCCGTTGGTAGTGGGGCGCTTTATGGATGTGCAGTCTTGAGAAGAAATTTTGCTGTCTGCTATACAGGCCAACGATAGTTTTGACGTCGATTCATTGCTGGCATACGGACCATGTTAAACGACAGGAAGCTATAGTTATCTACGCTCAGTTACGTTTTCAGGTCATGATCTGTCGTCCTTTGAAGTGTCTTTTTAAAATTTCACTCTGGACTTCATGCAATTGTATTAACTGCAGTGATTCAGCTAAAGTTACTACGGATTCTTTTCAATTGCTATGTCACGGAGAACTGATTGCATATTTATTATCTTAATTTGTCTGTTATGGCGTCAAGAACGGTCCTCAATGTTTATAAGTACCACCCTGTTATTTTGCCGGTTCGTGCGGTGGCGGAAGAATCTATTTGTATCCGATCTGTCGAGAGTGATTTGCGTACAATTAATTTCACTTGAAAAGATGTATCACTAGCAGAATTTCCATGTTGTAAAATACGTATCTTATATTTGTCAGATGTAATCTCTGCCGAGAAAAGGAAGAAAACATTTTTTTATCTTATCGTTACATGACTGGTTCAGTTCAATAAAATTATTTTTTGCATTTTAATTCAGTCAGTAGAATTATGTGTTTGATGGTTCTATGTTATGAGAATTCATTTGTAGCTAGCAGAGTAGAGAGTTCTTCAGACATCTTTTCTTTAGGTGGGGGAATCTGTAGTGTTCCATGCCGTTTAGGCAAACAACATTTCCACTCCCTATTTATGACAAGAAAAGATGATCGTGACAAAAAAAAATGGCTCTGAGCACTATGCGACTTAACATCTTTGGTCATCAGTCGCCTAGAACTTAGAACTAATTAAACCTAACTAACCTAAGGACATCACACACATCCATGCCCGAGGCAGGATTCGAACCTGCGACCGTAGCAGTCATGCGGTTCCGGACTGAGCGCCTAGAAGCGCGAGACCACCGCGGCCGGCCTGATCGTGACAAAACAGTAAAGTAGTATTAGGTAGGGAATAAGTAGTGACTGTGCGCGGTCGCTTCATTTCACCTTTTGTGCAGAGTTGAAGGGAGAGGTGTGTGGTTCTAGTAATTGGCAAGCCGCAACTGCGAGTAAACGTCTTCGCTCGCTGTGGGCTGGGCCTTTTACGTTTTGGAGTTGTGGCTTGACGGTGTCAGAACCCCTCCCCGCCCCCCCCCCCCCCACCCCCGAGTCTAAACAGCAACGAACAAAGGAAGCTCTAAAAATGAAAAGTCACTCTCTTCGTGTCGAGCTTTCAAGGCGGATTTTATATTTAATTTGTATTGCAGCTGATCCAAGTTACGAAGTACTGCAATAGTGATCTGTACACCCACTGAAATAAATACAATACAGTCAATGATGAAACGTTGACCTCATTTCGTAATTAGAGTGGATATTATTTCTCCTTCCATCAATAATAGCTGCAAAGGAAAAGAGTTTAAGTCTTTCCTGAACCACACACAGTTCCACGAGGGCACTGATTCCCTGGACCTCCACATAAAGAAGATAATTAACGGCGACTGAGTTACATTAAAGGTGAATTAACACGCGACACTTCTGGTGACAGATGAAATGTGTTTTGACTCGGCTTCAGACACACAAGAAGAGGATCAAAAACATTTCAATACATTTACATAGATAAATTTTTTTGGATGACAGAAATAAATTTATTTTAATATTTAATATCTATTCAGAGAATTCTAAAAATTGCGTTGAGATATATACATTTTCGAGGTGTCACCGAGGCTGTAACGACAGTACCCGAAGACAGTACATAAGATTGAAATGGAATCTCTAAGTGGTGATTAGTCATTAAAATAAATTACGGAAATGAATAACAAACTACACAACTCGGTATTAGCCCATAAACTCAAGTTGTTATGACCAAATGAATGCGAAAATAATGCGCTTCCGTGTGACAATGACGTTGCTCTGTACCCAGTTTCCATTTCACGTAGCACAGATGTTTTCTCATGGAGGAGGTGGAATAAACGAGAATACAACCATTCTGTTGGCATTGGACGAAATTTATACGTTTCTCGTCTAAGGTGTGAATTACAGCATGAAACGTATTCCAAGTAACTCCCCTCTTCTAAAGGAACACTTTTACATTTGTGTACTTTGGATGAATTAATTTTGGTCTTATACCTTCCACAGTCTCACAAAACATATCTTCGGTAAATGCTATCTGATCATGACAGTCGATAATTTCACCTTGTATCTGTCACTTTGCAGCACCAACATCATGTACTTAACTTCCTTAGTAACAATAAGTCACGACTAGTCTAACACGTCCGCTTGATTCGTAAGAGAGAAAGAGTTCAGGAGTGTGAAGTAACTGTAGCGCCACAGTTCTCATACGCAACTACAGCGGGAGCGAGGCAAGCCCGTCAGTACTGATGTGACAGCGGCGCCTTGGTTTGTGACGTATGCAACCTGCATCATTATTCTCGTACTCGCTCCGTTTTTAATCTCTACACGAAACACCTCCGACAATCGAGAGGGAGCGTGTTAAGTTAGAGGGTTAGCTGCCCTCTGTAATAATTTTTAAAAAACCTGAGTTAATGGATCATCGAGGAACCGTCCCGAGCAGATACAACGAACGAAAGCGAACAAAATTAGATTAAAGAAAAAAAAGAGGGCAGAGACATTGTCGAAACAAGTCCCCTAGAGAAGACGACATTCCCTCAAAATTATTGAGATCCTCGCGACGGACAGCCATCACAAAACTACTCTCCCTCCCCTTTGTATGCAAGGTAAATCGACAGGCCAAATATCCTGAGACAAGAAGAATGTAATAATCCCTATTCCATCAGTGTAATAGGTTACAGCTGCAAAATACACTCATTTTCAAAACTTAAGAACGCCAATAACATTTGCATTATGTGTTACTGCCAAGTGACACAGCTCATTAAAACTTCTAACCATACCTATAAATAACTACTACAGTACAGTACAAATATGCAATGAGGCGAACAGAAATGACACTTTTATTCATAGACAATAATTACTCCGAAGTCATCGTTATTCATGAAGGTCCACTGGACGTTAGAAATACTGGGAAATGATTCTTGATAGAGTGTTTGATCAATAGTACGGAAATGCATGCTCTGCTACATGTTCCCATGCTGGCTAGTATGTTGGTAAGAAGTTCTTGTAGTAGGGCGTTTCATTCTGCCGCGAACATGTTTGGCGACTGTTGGATGGTCATTGGCTCATGAGGGTGAGCCGCAACTTGTCTCCTCAATGCACCCCACATGCACGCTTCGATTCCATAGTCGTTCGACAATCGCGGGGTTCCAGCAAACCCTAATGGCAATATCTCAGAACGGTAAACTGCATTTTCATAGCATGACCCTGCTCTTTTCAGACCCCGACTCTTTACAGGAGACAAACATATTATCACAAAAAAACAATTAAAATGTCTTTTCTGAATGTCTTCCACAGCCCAGATAGTAGGCTGATCAAGACGCTGTTAAATGGGTACAGCTTTATCCAAGTCTACCTCCCAGTTCTGTTTTTATCATAGCAACCATGGCTTAAACATCCTGGTAACGACCCTTACATTCTTCCAATTGACAATGGGCAATTTATTATTCCCTTTATCACGAGTTAAATTACTTTGTAAATCGTATTTGAGTAACTGTGGTCCAAAGGCACTTTGTTCATAAAAATAAATTTTTATGGCCAAAATAGCCTTTTATATAACTTACATTCAAGTCCAATTTAAGATACAGGATGACCCAGAAACTTTGCGACAAACTTCAATGTGTTGTAGAGGATGTCTTGAGGAACAACTCAAGGATAGAAACCTGCGTCCAGAAACGTCATCCAAAAATGCCATAGTGTCGGAGTTATAGGCGCTGGCTCCTACCAGTAGGCCATCCCTTCGATAATAAACACGATTTTGTATGCTGGCGGACCATACGGGAACTTCTTGCCACGTTATTTGTTATTCAGTAATCGTGACTGATTGCTACGATTGCTAGTGGAGAAGGTGGAACTAGATAATTTGTCCTATGAATGCGATACTCTCTTTGCCTGGTGGGGAACGGTCTTAGACACAGGTTTCCATCTGCAGTTGTTTTTCTCTTGTATACTGAAAAACACTGGAGACTTTAGATGATTCGGGAGAAAAATAATCTATGGATGGAAACCCATGTCCAAAACTGTGGTCCACCAAAGCAACAGACCATTGCAACTTCTCCACTGGCAATCGTGGCGGTCGCTGAATAAGAAACAAGATCGCGAGATGTTCCGCCTATGACACATCAGCGTACAAAGTCACTTTTTCTGCCAAAAGGGTGGCCTAGTGGAAGGCGCCGATGCAGCGCCTTTAAGTTTGACATTCTGTAGCGTCGATGGATGATGCTTCTGGACACAGGTTCCTGTCATTGATTTATTCCGCAAGACACCTTCTGCAGCCCCCTGAAGTTTGTCACAGCATTTCCACGATTCTCTGTATTGCGATTCATTTTTATTTAGTATACAAATTCTGTACTCAACTGCAATTTGAGATATTGTGATTTCTTTGATTTAATATGAAAATGCTGCATTCAAATGAAGTTTAATAATGTGTTGTAAAATTTTCACACAGCGCTGTTAACGTCACTAAATAATAGGACACTATGTACTTTCTGGACATTAACAGAAGTTTATTCAAGAGGTAGCAAGATTCTAAAGTTGCTATATTTTATTTGGTTGGTTCAGTGGGTGTGATAATGAATGTATAGCCCTGCAAGAATAATTGTAACATTATATACACAGAATGTAATGTATCTCAAATGAGCTGTTATTCACTCAATAAGTTTTTGTAAATTGCTTTGATACTTAAAACATATTTCATTAGCATAGCTTTTTAAGTAATTTATAGGAATAAGTGTGCCATCTTTTTGATTAAACGTTTTGAAATAATACCCTTCTTATGTTTGGGCCTACATAATCTAACGAGTTGTAAAATTAATAATATGAAATAGAAATAAGAGCCTATTTGATGCAAATAAAAGTAACCATAACAATGACACAGAAGGAGTCAGAACTTTAAAACCGGTTATTAAATGTTGATGCCACCAATCATAATTTATTTGCTTTCACAGCTTCTCGAATGACCATGTTAAAACATTTATTGCAATCTCTCCATCCCTTCCATTGTTTCCGTTGATTGGTATAATTGAAGTTGAACAAAACGTGTTTTGAAAGCTGCATTTTCTGGGTTGTTTGTGTAAAGTGAAACCCAGGTGCAGCATTGGAATAGATGAATGAGAGAAATCACCCAAACCTACCCTCACATTGGGAGATGGGGTTGGTTCCTAACAGCTTAGGATTGGACCAAGGCGTTCCTTGTCTCTCTATTTTGATGCATTTGTCGTTTCAAAGTCTGTAGGATTCACAACTTAATATGTATCACAACAATTTATTTTTATACCAGTCACGTTAGGTAAAACTAATAATATGAAATAGAAATAAGATTCTATTTGACGTAAATAAAAATAACCATAATCCGTTAAAATTTCCCACTGCGATGTTACACTCCTTATTAAATCACAGTTCCTGCAGAGGATATGTCGTCTATTTTGAAATTACAATATTTTCCTCTCTTCTTAGCACCATCAGCAATGCATGAAGAAGCAGCAGTTAATGATTGGGACACTGCTTTGTTTCTGTTCCGTAAAAGTGAACATTCGGCTTCACTGACGGACAGCGCCGAAACCACTGTCGCACAATACCTTCCCATTAACTACTTGACAACAAAATAGATTCAAATTGCTAATCCCACAAAATTTCCCACTGCGCTCAGCGATTTTAAACTGTTTATTACAATCACAGACAGCCATGCGGGAAAAATTTGTAATGAATAAAAGTCTCTTGTTATTGTTGTAGTATTCTTCAGTCCGAGACTGATTTCAAGGAGCTTTCTACTCTAGTCAGTCCTGTTCAAGCCCATTCATATCTGCATAGCTACTGCAAACTACATCCATTTGAACCACCTTACGGTATTCAAGAGTTGACACACCTCTACAATTTTTATTTCCCACTTTTTCTTCTGTTGCCATACTATTTCATGCCGCAGTATGTGTCCAGTAAAGCGACCTCTTCATTAGGTTTTGCTATAAACTTCTTTACTGCTCATTTAGATTCAGTACCTGCTCATTGATTGTTCAGTCTATCCAACTAATTTTCACCGTTACTCTGCAGCACCACATTTCAAATGCTTTTACTCTCTTCTTCTCTGAATTATCTACTGTTCCATTTCACCTCCATGCAAGGCTACAATGCAGACCAATACATTTAGAAAACAGTTCCTAACACTTTAATTTATACTCGATCAAAAGAAATTTCTCTTTTCTAGAAATGCATCCCTTGTTATTGACAGTTTGCATTTTTTATCGTCCCTACATCGGTCATCATCAGCTATTTTGCTACGGAAATGACAAAACTCTCTAACGACTGTTAGTGTCACTTTTCATAATCTAATTCTATCTCTATCACCTGATATAATTCGACTACATTCTATTAATTTTGTTTTACTTTTATTGATGTTCACGTTATAATCTGTTTTGAAAACACTGCCCGTTACGTTCAGCCGTTCTTCCAAGTCCTTTGCCGCCTCTGACAGAAATGCAAAGTCATCGGCAAAATTCAAATGTTCTAGTTGTTTTGTAAATAAAACCACCACTGTATTTTATTTTTCCGTGACGCGTTTTGCGGTTTTTACTTTAACGCGTCTTCAGTGGGATCTAGAGTGATATAGTTTTGTTTTGATATGTGTTATTTGTAGATTATAAAACAGTTCACGTCTCGTTTTTTATATAAATAAGTGATTACTTATAGTGATTTGCGTTTTTGGTTGGCACCTGAGTTTCCTCTCTTCTGCTCACATGCTGGTGGTCGCACTCTATATTTACGAAACTTAAGCACGTTTTCATGTTCCTAATTATTTTTCTTCACAATTCTCATACTGTCAGTCCTTACTGTTGTTGCGCATTATTAGTCTTCTGTCACTATTTGTAGATATTTGATAGAAAAACTGTATTTAAAGATAACTAGTGAGAGTTCACTATATATCTCATCCTGTTTGGTTTGTTTACATACGTGTCGCCAAACCAAAATGCGAACTGTAAGTAAGCACTTACTTACATAAAAAGCGAGGCGTGAATTGGTTTATAATGTACAAATAACATATAACAACAAAAACTGTAGCATTCTAGATCCCACTGAAGATGCCTTAAAGTAAAAAAGGCGAAACCCGAGTGGGAGAAATAAAATACAGTGCACCAAGAAAGGCGGTTTTTATTTAGAAAACAAATACACCTTTACCCGCTGCGGAGGATGGTACACTAACAAAATCAAAGGTTTTATTTTGCCTCCGTGAAGTTTGATTTCTCAGATTTCTTCACTGTTTGCTCAACGTACAGACTGAATAACATTGACGATGGACTACAACGCGGTCTCACTCCCTCCTAAACCACTGCTTCCTTTTCATATCATTTGACTCATAACTAGAGTCTAGCTTCTGTACAATTTGTCAAGACACTTTCTCTCCCTGTATTTTATCACTGGTAGCTTCAAAATTTAAGTGTGTCGCAGTTGATGTTGCCAAAAGCTGTCCCTAAATATATGAATGCACTAAAAGTAAGTCTGCATTTCTTCAGTCTTCATTATGAGTTGTAGGATAAGTATGGGTAGCGTATACCTACATTTACCGGAACCCACACTGATCTCTACCAAAGTCAGCACGTACCAATTTTTTCATTCGCCTGCAAATAATTCGTGTAACTACACTGGTCTGAAAATCTGCCACGTAATATAGCTCCATGAAACTTGGGTCATAAGAAAAAAACATCTGCTACAGTCAATACTGAATATAATACACAGTGAGACGAATAGAAATGACAGTTTCATTCACAGAAAATAAGTAAACTGAAACCATCAAGATTTATGGTGGTCCCCTGGACATTATAATAGGTGGGACGTAGTTCTTATGAGGTGTGTGATGACCACCAACTGCAAAGCATACTCTGAAACGTGCATGAATACTGATCACAAAGCTGGTAAAGACTTCCTGTGGAAGGGCGTTTCATCCCTCAATTGGTGCCGATGACAAGTGGTGTATGCGGATATGCTGCAGTAGGTTTTCCCAATGCATCTCACACATGATCGATGCGGTTAAGTAGGGGAGCGGACAGGCCAGCCCAATTGCTTAACATCGTCTCGTTTCTAGAGCTCCTTCACCAGCGCTCTTCGATGCGGCAGCTGATTGTCATCCATAAAAATGAAGTCAGGGCTGAATGCAGCCGTGAAGGAGTGCAGTGTCACAACAGCTTTGACCAGCGAGTGTAGTGTGTTGAAAGATTTAGAAGTCAGTACGACCATGCAACATTATGCCTCCCACACTGTAATACCTATACCACCGAATCTATCGTGTTCGTCAGTGCTGGACATACCTTCGTACAGTGAGAAGTGGAGCACGTAATGCACCCAGGAACATCGTGGGGTGCATTAGGGAGATGTGTTGCGGCACATCCTCATGCACCAATGACCGCCCAGCAGTTGTCAACTGTGTTGGTGGCGGAATAGAACGGCCTGCTACAAGAACTTCTTATCAACCCTGTCGTCATTATGGCAACACGAAGCAGAGTGTGCATTTCCGTCTGTGGTGATCAAACAACCTGTCAAGAATCATGTTTCACCATTTGTAATGTCCAGTAGACCATCATGAATAACAGTGACATCAGTGTAGTTGTTGTCTCTGAATAAAAGGGCCATTTCTGTTGGCCTCATTGCGTATTTCTTTCAGTTACGTTTTGCACTATACTGTAGTATTATTTTTTAAGTATGATTAAACTTTTAATGGTTATGTTACTAGGCAATGACGCATCATGCAAAAGTTACCTGCACAGCGACACGCAGGATGTCAACGGCCCAGCGTGACTAGCCCCTGAGAGGACAGGCACACTGTTGGCTCGACTTCGTCGGATTGTACAGTGTCGTCACGTTCCTAGACTCAGAAAGTAAGCACCAAGACCCTCGTCACGTTCCTAGACTCAGAAAGTAAGCACCAAGACCCTCGTCACGTTCCTAGACTCAGAAAGTAAGCACCAAGACCCTCGTCACGTTCCTAGACTCAGAAAGTAAGCACCAAGACCCTCGTCACGTTCCTAGACTCAGAAAGTAAGCACCAAGACCCTCGTCACGTTCCTAGACTCAGAAAGTAAGCACCAAGACCCTCGTCACGTTCCTAGACTCAGAAAGTAGGCTACAAGACCAGAATCCTCACAGGGAGTGAGACGACATTTAGAACACCACGGTCTGTCGGCACAGCGACCATTTGTTGCTTTCCGTGACGCAGTAGCAGAGAGAGGGACGCTGGCTGTGTTGCGCCCGTCAGCAGTGGACACAGCAGTGACACCACCTCGTTTTCCAGTTCAGCATACAGCAGCACGATGGACGTAGCCATGTTTGGGGACTCCGAGGAGAAAGGAAGTTGCCAACCTGCATTTGTCATTGGCTTCCAGTTTCCCGTAACGTTATCCTTGAATCCTGACGGAGGGTTTGCGACCTGTTGCCATGACCAGCATGTTCCCCAGTACTCCTAACGATTGGAAACGCCTGGTCATGGGTTGTCGAGAGACTGTGACGCCACCACTCGCCAGCCACTGCTATTGAACTCCGGCAGATGGTGGAAGCAGCATGGAGTTACGTGCCCGCACCGCTCACGAAGGCTCAGTTCCATTCAGTGGCCATTCGGGCTAGTGACGTTACTGCTGGTAGTTTTACGCACTGAATCTGTACACCCTCGAATCAGATACCCGTATAATCACGTGTCCTTCCAACTAATGTGTGTGCACAGTAAGCAGATTTCGATAAGGGTAGAAGCTGAAGTAATGAGCTAAAATTTGTGCCCAAACCGGAACTTAAACATGGGTCCCGTGTTTACTAGGCAAATGTAGGCCCTCCGGCACCTTGTGGCTGACACAGCTGCACAAATTACCCTTGTCCAGTGTCCTCTCTATGACACACTTCAACTCACACCTTAGCCCATTTTGCCCTTCTTAAATCGACAGTACTGCTGAGGCTCTCTGAAGTTGGAATAAAACCCCAGGCGTACGTAATGGGGAAACCCTACTTATGTCTCAGGTGTTGGTGATCCTTTGATCTGACGTAGTAATATTTTCCTTGAGACGTATTGAGTTTATCTTTGGTAAGATTAGAAGATGATGTAATGAGTTAAACTTTGTGTTGAAGGTGGGACTTGAACTCAGGTCTCATATGTAATACACAGATGCGTTGTTATCTACACCACCTTAGCACTCTGCCTGACGAACCTGCTCGGAATACTCTAGAGTCACTGCCACCCCTGTGAGTCTACGTTTGCGTTAGGAAGGGCACTGGAATAATACAGTAGTCTGTGCAGCTTTGTAGGCTACAATGCTAAGGTTCTGTAGTGGATAACACATCTACCTTGAAAACAGAAGACCTGCATATAGACCGAGCGAGGTGGCGCAGTGGTTAGCATACTGGACTCGCATTCGGGAGGACGACGGTTCAATCCCGTCTCCAGCCATCCTGATTTAGGTTTTCCGTGATTTCCCTAAATCGTTTCAGGCAAATGCCGAGATGGTTCCTTTGAAAGGGCACAGCCGATTTCCTTCCCAATCCTTCCATAACCCGAGCTTGCGCTGCGAGTAAACGTCTTCGCTCGCTGTGGGCTGGGCCTTTTACGTTTTGGAGTTGTGGCTTGACGGTGTCAGAACCCCTCCCCGCCCCCCCCCCCCCCACCCCCGAGTCTAAACAGCAACGAACAAAGGAAGCTCTAAAAATGAAAAGTCACTCTCTTCGTGTCGAGCTTTCAAGGCGGATTTTATATTTAATTTGTATTGCAGCTGATCCAAGTTACGAAGTACTGCAATAGTGATCTGTACACCCACTGAAATAAATACAATACAGTCAATGATGAAACGTTGACCTCATTTCGTAATTAGAGTGGATATTATTTCTCCTTCCATCAATAATAGCTGCAAAGGAAAAGAGTTTAAGTCTTTCCTGAACCACACACAGTTCCACGAGGGCACTGATTCCCTGGACCTCCACATAAAGAAGATAATTAACGGCGACTGAGTTACATTAAAGGTGAATTAACACGCGACACTTCTGGTGACAGATGAAATGTGTTTTGACTCGGCTTCAGACACACAAGAAGAGGATCAAAAACATTTCAATACATTTACATAGATAAATTTTTTTGGATGACAGAAATAAATTTATTTTAATATTTAATATCTATTCAGAGAATTCTAAAAATTGCGTTGAGATATATACATTTTCGAGGTGTCACCGAGGCTGTAACGACAGTACCCGAAGACAGTACATAAGATTGAAATGGAATCTCTAAGTGGTGATTAGTCATTAAAATAAATTACGGAAATGAATAACAAACTACACAACTCGGTATTAGCCCATAAACTCAAGTTGTTATGACCAAATGAATGCGAAAATAATGCGCTTCCGTGTGACAATGACGTTGCTCTGTACCCAGTTTCCATTTCACGTAGCACAGATGTTTTCTCATGGAGGAGGTGGAATAAACGAGAATACAACCATTCTGTTGGCATTGGACGAAATTTATACGTTTCTCGTCTAAGGTGTGAATTACAGCATGAAACGTATTCCAAGTAACTCCCCTCTTCTAAAGGAACACTTTTACATTTGTGTACTTTGGATGAATTAATTTTGGTCTTATACCTTCCACAGTCTCACAAAACATATCTTCGGTAAATGCTATCTGATCATGACAGTCGATAATTTCACCTTGTATCTGTCACTTTGCAGCACCAACATCATGTACTTAACTTCCTTAGTAACAATAAGTCACGACTAGTCTAACACGTCCGCTTGATTCGTAAGAGAGAAAGAGTTCAGGAGTGTGAAGTAACTGTAGCGCCACAGTTCTCATACGCAACTACAGCGGGAGCGAGGCAAGCCCGTCAGTACTGATGTGACAGCGGCGCCTTGGTTTGTGACGTATGCAACCTGCATCATTATTCTCGTACTCGCTCCGTTTTTAATCTCTACACGAAACACCTCCGACAATCGAGAGGGAGCGTGTTAAGTTAGAGGGTTAGCTGCCCTCTGTAATAATTTTTAAAAAACCTGAGTTAATGGATCATCGAGGAACCGTCCCGAGCAGATACAACGAACGAAAGCGAACAAAATTAGATTAAAGAAAAAAAAGAGGGCAGAGACATTGTCGAAACAAGTCCCCTAGAGAAGACGACATTCCCTCAAAATTATTGAGATCCTCGCGACGGACAGCCATCACAAAACTACTCTCCCTCCCCTTTGTATGCAAGGTAAATCGACAGGCCAAATATCCTGAGACAAGAAGAATGTAATAATCCCTATTCCATCAGTGTAATAGGTTACAGCTGCAAAATACACTCATTTTCAAAACTTAAGAACGCCAATAACATTTGCATTATGTGTTACTGCCAAGTGACACAGCTCATTAAAACTTCTAACCATACCTATAAATAACTACTACAGTACAGTACAAATATGCAATGAGGCGAACAGAAATGACACTTTTATTCATAGACAATAATTACTCCGAAGTCATCGTTATTCATGAAGGTCCACTGGACGTTAGAAATACTGGGAAATGATTCTTGATAGAGTGTTTGATCAATAGTACGGAAATGCATGCTCTGCTACATGTTCCCATGCTGGCTAGTATGTTGGTAAGAAGTTCTTGTAGTAGGGCGTTTCATTCTGCCGCGAACATGTTTGGCGACTGTTGGATGGTCATTGGCTCATGAGGGTGAGCCGCAACTTGTCTCCTCAATGCACCCCACATGCACGCTTCGATTCCATAGTCGTTCGACAATCGCGGGGTTCCAGCAAACCCTAATGGCAATATCTCAGAACGGTAAACTGCATTTTCATAGCATGACCCTGCTCTTTTCAGACCCCGACTCCTTACAGGAGACAAACATATTATCACAAAAAAACAATTAAAATGTCTTTTCTGAATGTCTTCCACAGCCCAGATAGTAGGCTGATCAAGACGCTGTTAAATGGGTACAGCTTTATCCAAGTCTACCTCCCAGTTCTGTTTTTATCATAGCAACCATGGCTTAAACATCCTGGTAACGACCCTTACATTCTTCCAATTGACAATGGGCAATTTATTATTCCCTTTATCACGAGTTAAATTACTTTGTAAATCGTATTTGAGTAACTGTGGTCCAAAGGCACTTTGTTCATAAAAATAAATTTTTATGGCCAAAATAGCCTTTTATATAACTTACATTCAAGTCCAATTTAAGATACAGGATGACCCAGAAACTTTGCGACAAACTTCAATGTGTTGTAGAGGATGTCTTGAGGAACAACTCAAGGATAGAAACCTGCGTCCAGAAACGTCATCCAAAAATGCCATAGTGTCGGAGTTATAGGCGCTGGCTCCTACCAGTAGGCCATCCCTTCGATAATAAACACGATTTTGTATGCTGGCGGACCATACGGGAACTTCTTGCCACGTTATTTGTTATTCAGTAATCGTGACTGATTGCTACGATTGCTAGTGGAGAAGGTGGAACTAGATAATTTGTCCTATGAATGCGATACTCTCTTTGCCTGGTGGGGAACGGTCTTAGACACAGGTTTCCATCTGCAGTTGTTTTTCTCTTGTATACTGAGAAACACTGGAGACTTTAGATGATTCGGGAGAAAAATAATCTATGGATGGAAACCCATGTCCAAAACTGTGGTCCACCAAAGCAACAGACCATTGCAACTTCTCCACTGGCAATCGTGGCGGTCGCTGAATAAGAAACAAGATCGCGAGATGTTCCGCCTATGACACATCAGCGTACAAAGTCACTTTTTCTGCCAAAAGGGTGGCCTAGTGGAAGGCGCCGATGCAGCGCCTTTAAGTTTGACATTCTGTAGCGTCGATGGATGATGCTTCTGGACACAGGTTCCTGTCATTGATTTATTCCGCAAGACACCTTCTGCAGCCCCCTGAAGTTTGTCACAGCATTTCCACGATTCTCTGTATTGCGATTCATTTTTATTTAGTATACAAATTCTGTACTCAACTGCAATTTGAGATATTGTGATTTCTTTGATTTAATATGAAAATGCTGCATTCAAATGAAGTTTAATAATGTGTTGTAAAATTTTCACACAGCGCTGTTAACGTCACTAAATAATAGGACACTATGTACTTTCTGGACATTAACAGAAGTTTATTCAAGAGGTAGCAAGATTCTAAAGTTGCTATATTTTATTTGGTTGGTTCAGTGGGTGTGATAATGAATGTATAGCCCTGCAAGAATAATTGTAACATTATATACACAGAATGTAATGTATCTCAAATGAGCTGTTATTCACTCAATAAGTTTTTGTAAATTGCTTTGATACTTAAAACATATTTCATTAGCATAGCTTTTTAAGTAATTTATAGGAATAAGTGTGCCATCTTTTTGATTAAACGTTTTGAAATAATACCCTTCTTATGTTTGGGTCTACATAATCTAACGAGTTGTAAAATTAATAATATGAAATAGAAATAAGAGCCTATTTGACGCAAATAAAAGTAACCATAACAATGACACAGAAGGAGTCAGAACTTTAAAACCGGTTATTAAATGTTGATGCCACCAATCATAATTTATTTGCTTTCACAGCTTCTCGAATGACCATGTTAAAACATTTATTGCAATCTCTCCATCCCTTCCATTGTTTCCGTTGATTGGTATAATTGAAGTTGAACAAAACGTGTTTTGAAAGCTGCATTTTCTGGGTTGTTTGTGTAAAGTGAAACCCAGGTGCAGCATTGGAATAGATGAATGAGAGAAATCACCCAAACCTACCCTCACATTGGGAGATGGGGTTGGTTCCTAACAGCTTAGGATTGGACCAAGGCGTTCCTTGTCTCTCTATTTTGATGCATTTGTCGTTTCAAAGTCTGTAGGATTCACAACTTAATATGTATCACAACAATTTATTTTTATACCAGTCACGTTAGGTAAAACTAATAATATGAAATAGAAATAAGATTCTATTTGACGTAAATAAAAATAACCATAATCCGTTAAAATTTCCCACTGCGATGTTACACTCCTTATTAAATCACAGTTCCTGCAGAGGATATGTCGTCTATTTTGAAATTACAATATTTTCCTCTCTTCTTAGCACCATCAGCAATGCATGAAGAAGCAGCAGTTAATGATTGGGACACTGCTTTGTTTCTGTTCCGTAAAAGTGAACATTCGGCTTCACTGACGGACAGCGCCGAAACCACTGTCGCACAATACCTTCCCATTAACTACTTGACAACAAAATAGATTCAAATTGCTAATCCCACAAAATTTCCCACTGCGCTCAGCGATTTTAAACTGTTTATTACAATCACAGACAGCCATGCGGGAAAAATTTGTAATGAATAAAAGTCTCTTGTTATTGTTGTAGTATTCTTCAGTCCGAGACTGATTTCAAGGAGCTTTCTACTCTAGTCAGTCCTGTTCAAGCCCATTCATATCTGCATAGCTACTGCAAACTACATCCATTTGAACCACCTTACGGTATTCAAGAGTTGACACACCTCTACAATTTTTATTTCCCACTTTTTCTTCTGTTGCCATACTATTTCATGCCGCAGTATGTGTCCAGTAAAGCGACCTCTTCATTAGGTTTTGCTATAAACTTCTTTACTGCTCATTTAGATTCAGTACCTGCTCATTGATTGTTCAGTCTATCCAACTAATTTTCACCGTTACTCTGCAGCACCACATTTCAAATGCTTTTACTCTCTTCTTCTCTGAATTATCTACTGTTCCATTTCACCTCCATGCAAGGCTACAATGCAGACCAATACATTTAGAAAACAGTTCCTAACACTTTAATTTATACTCGATCAAAAGAAATTTCTCTTTTCTAGAAATGCATCCCTTGTTATTGACAGTTTGCATTTTTTATCGTCCCTACATCGGTCATCATCAGCTATTTTGCTACGGAAATGACAAAACTCTCTAACGACTGTTAGTGTCACTTTTCATAATCTAATTCTATCTCTATCACCTGATATAATTCGACTACATTCTATTAATTTTGTTTTACTTTTATTGATGTTCACGTTATAATCTGTTTTGAAAACACTGCCCGTTACGTTCAGCCGTTCTTCCAAGTCCTTTGCCGCCTCTGACAGAAATGCAAAGTCATCGGCAAAATTCAAATGTTCTAGTTGTTTTGTAAATAAAACCACCACTGTATTTTATTTTTCCGTGACGCGTTTTGCGGTTTTTACTTTAACGCGTCTTCAGTGGGATCTAGAGTGATATAGTTTTGTTTTGATATGTGTTATTTGTAGATTATAAAACAGTTCACGTCTCGTTTTTTATATAAATAAGTGATTACTTATAGTGATTTGCGTTTTTGGTTGGCACCTGAGTTTCCTCTCTTCTGCTCACATGCTGGTGGTCGCACTCTATATTTACGAAACTTAAGCACGTTTTCATGTTCCTAATTATTTTTCTTCACAATTCTCATACTGTCAGTCCTTACTGTTGTTGCGCATTATTAGTCTTCTGTCACTATTTGTAGATATTTGATAGAAAAACTGTATTTAAAGATAACTAGTGAGAGTTCACTATATATCTCATCCTGTTTGGTTTGTTTACATACGTGTCGCCAAACCAAAATGCGAACTGTAAGTAAGCACTTACTTACATAAAAAGCGAGGCGTGAATTGGTTTATAATGTACAAATAACATATAACAACAAAAACTGTAGCATTCTAGATCCCACTGAAGATGCCTTAAAGTAAAAAAGGCGAAACCCGAGTGGGAGAAATAAAATACAGTGCACCAAGAAAGGCGGTTTTTATTTAGAAAACAAATACACCTTTACCCGCTGCGGAGGATGGTACACTAACAAAATCAAAGGTTTTATTTTGCCTTCGTGAAGTTTGATTTCTCAGATTTCTTCACTGTTTGCTCAACGTACAGACTGAATAACATTGACGATGGACTACAACGCGGTCTCACTCCCTCCTAAACCACTGCTTCCTTTTCATATCATTTGACTCATAACTAGAGTCTAGCTTCTGTACAATTTGTCAAGACACTTTCTCTCCCTGTATTTTATCACTGGTAGCTTCAAAATTTAAGTGTGTCGCAGTTGATGTTGCCAAAAGCTGTCCCTAAATATATGAATGCACTAAAAGTAAGTCTGCATTTCTTCAGTCTTCATTATGAGTTGTAGGATAAGTATGGGTAGCGTATACCTACATTTACCGGAACCCACACTGATCTCTACCAAAGTCAGCACGTACCAATTTTTTCATTCGCCTGCAAATAATTCGTGTAACTACACTGGTCTGAAAATCTGCCACGTAATATAGCTCCATGAAACTTGGGTCATAAGAAAAAAACATCTGCTACAGTCAATACTGAATATAATACACAGTGAGACGAATAGAAATGACAGTTTCATTCACAGAAAATAAGTAAACTGAAACCATCAAGATTTATGGTGGTCCCCTGGACATTATAATAGGTGGGACGTAGTTCTTATGAGGTGTGTGATGACCACCAACTGCAAAGCATACTCTGAAACGTGCATGAATACTGATCACAAAGCTGGTAAAGACTTCCTGTGGAAGGGCGTTTCATCCCTCAATTGGTGCCGATGACAAGTGGTGTATGCGGATATGCTGCAGTAGGTTTTCCCAATGCATCTCACACATGATCGATGCGGTTAAGTAGGGGAGCGGACAGGCCAGCCCAATTGCTTAACATCGTCTCGTTTCTAGAGCTCCTTCACCAGCGCTCTTCGATGCGGCAGCTGATTGTCATCCATAAAAATGAAGTCAGGGCTGAATGCAGCCGTGAAGGAGTGCAGTGTCACAACAGCTTTGACCAGCGAGTGTAGTGTGTTGAAAGATTTAGAAGTCAGTACGACCATGCAACATTATGCCTCCCACACTGTAATACCTATACCACCGAATCTATCGTGTTCGTCAGTGCTGGACATACCTTCGTACAGTGAGAAGTGGAGCACGTAATGCACCCAGGAACATCGTGGGGTGCATTAGGGAGATGTGTTGCGGCACATCCTCATGCACCAATGACCGCCCAGCAGTTGTCAACTGTGTTGGTGGCGGAATAGAACGGCCTGCTACAAGAACTTCTTATCAACCCTGTCGTCATTATGGCAACACGAAGCAGAGTGTGCATTTCCGTCTGTGGTGATCAAACAACCTGTCAAGAATCATGTTTCACCATTTGTAATGTCCAGTAGACCATCATGAATAACAGTGACATCAGTGTAGTTGTTGTCTCTGAATAAAAGGGCCATTTCTGTTGGCCTCATTGCGTATTTCTTTCAGTTACGTTTTGCACTATACTGTAGTATTATTTTTTAAGTATGATTAAACTTTTAATGGTTATGTTACTAGGCAATGACGCATCATGCAAAAGTTACCTGCACAGCGACACGCAGGATGTCAACGGCCCAGCGTGACTAGCCCCTGAGAGGACAGGCACACTGTTGGCTCGACTTCGTCGGATTGTACAGTGTCGTCACGTTCCTAGACTCAGAAAGTAAGCACCAAGACCCTCGTCACGTTCCTAGACTCAGAAAGTAAGCACCAAGACCCTCGTCACGTTCCTAGACTCAGAAAGTAAGCACCAAGACCCTCGTCACGTTCCTAGACTCAGAAAGTAAGCACCAAGACCCTCGTCACGTTCCTAGACTCAGAAAGTAAGCACCAAGACCCTCGTCACGTTCCTAGACTCAGAAAGTAGGCTACAAGACCAGAATCCTCACAGGGAGTGAGACGACATTTAGAACACCACGGTCTGTCGGCACAGCGACCATTTGTTGCTTTCCGTGACGCAGTAGCAGAGAGAGGGACGCTGGCTGTGTTGCGCCCGTCAGCAGTGGACACAGCAGTGACACCACCTCGTTTTCCAGTTCAGCATACAGCAGCACGATGGACGTAGCCATGTTTGGGGACTCCGAGGAGAAAGGAAGTTGCCAACCTGCATTTGTCATTGGCTTCCAGTTTCCCGTAACGTTATCCTTGAATCCTGACGGAGGGTTTGCGACCTGTTGCCATGACCAGCATGTTCCCCAGTACTCCTAACGATTGGAAACGCCTGGTCATGGGTTGTCGAGAGACTGTGACGCCACCACTCGCCAGCCACTGCTATTGAACTCCGGCAGATGGTGGAAGCAGCATGGAGTTACGTGCCCGCACCGCTCACGAAGGCTCAGTTCCATTCAGTGGCCATTCGGGCTAGTGACGTTACTGCTGGCAGTTTTACGCACTGAATCTGTACACCCTCGAATCAGATACCCGTATAATCACGTGTCCTTCCAACTAATGTGTGTGCACAGTAAGCAGATTTCGATAAGGGTAGAAGCTGAAGTAATGAGCTAAAATTTGTGCCCAAACCGGAACTTAAACATGGGTCCCGTGTTTACTAGGCAAATGTAGGCCCTCCGGCACCTTGTGGCTGACACAGCTGCACAAATTACCCTTGTCCAGTGTCCTCTCTATGACACACTTCAACTCACACCTTAGCCCATTTTGCCCTTCTTAAATCGACAGTACTGCTGAGGCTCTCTGAAGTTGGAATAAAACCCCAGGCGTACGTAATGGGGAAACCCTACTTATGTCTCAGGTGTTGGTGATCCTTTGATCTGACGTAGTAATATTTTCCTTGAGACGTATTGAGTTTATCTTTGGTAAGATTAGAAGATGATGTAATGAGTTAAACTTTGTGTTGAAGGTGGGACTTGAACTCAGGTCTCATATGTAATACACAGATGCGTTGTTATCTACACCACCTTAGCACTCTGCCTGACGAACCTGCTCGGAATACTCTAGAGTCACTGCCACCCCTGTGAGTCTACGTTTGCGTTAGGAAGGGCACTGGAATAATACAGTAGTCTGTGCAGCTTTGTAGGCTACAATGCTAAGGTTCTGTAGTGGATAACACATCTACCTTGAAAACAGAAGACCTGCATACAGACCGAGCGAGGTGGCGCAGTGGTTAGCATACTGGACTCGCATTCGGGAGGACGACGGTTCAATCCCGTCTCCAGCCATCCTGATTTAGGTTTTCCGTGATTTCCCTAAATCGTTTCAGGCAAATGCCGAGATGGTTCCTTTGAAAGGGCACAGCCGATTTCCTTCCCAATCCTTCCATAACCCGAGCTTGCGCTCCGCCTATAATGACCTCGTTGTCGACCAGACGTTAAACACTAACTAACCTAACCTGCATACAGGTCCTGGATTTGGCACAAATTTTAACTCATTATTTCAATTTATATCTTCAGAAAACTATAATTACATCAGAACAAAAGTACAATCTCGTTATTTGCTGTCCTTCCACATTTGCAATTTCAATGAACGACAGTGTAGTGTGAGATTGCAGTCATGTGTCACTATGCGATGTTTATCTTTTTATTTGCTCATTTTTTTATGTTCGAGGAGAGCATAATGGCGACTAGCTAGGACGCAAGGTTTCAGTTTGGCTTGGTGGAAAGCACACGGGCAGAGTGACTGCGTAGCGGTTCCGGCGTGACCACATGAGGTCTATCACGAAAGCTCTGGTGGAAGCAGGCTGGATTCACGGGTGTTGCTTTCCGCAGAAGCACCTGTAGTAAGCCCCTGGCCGTCCATTTCGGCTACAAATGCAGTTATTCTTGTTTTTTAGAGGAATTTCCTATTAGTCCTCAAAAACCTGCCATCTGTGTCGAATTAACGTTCCGGTGTACATAACGCAGGAGACGATAATATGGTGCCGATAGCCTACCGTGTGGAAACTCGTTGCCCTCCCTCCAAAATCGGGTTACACAGTCACGTGAAACTTGTGCGACATCGTGCTTTAGAGTGAAGAACTCAACCAATAAGTGGAACCTGACTAGAAGTCAGTACCAACCTTCTGCATACTGAAATGCATTCAGTGAGCGAAGAATGATAAATTTGTGTATTCTGGTAAAAAAGCGAAACTGTCGTTGGTCACTATGGCTATGTCTACTCCAGACTGAATTTTTCGATATTTAGAGAACTAGGAGGATTTCGTTTTTTGAGTGAGAGATCGTCTGGACCTGTGAAGACTTATGTGTCAATGTGTCAGCTACTCTTAGCCACAGTATCAACCATACTGGCTTCGGTACTGACTAGTGAGTTGGGCTACACATTCGCTGAATGCTTCTGCCCGTTATCTAAGTAGCTCACAATTTTTAGCGCTGCTTGATTACTTGGGCTCCTTGATTGTTTGTGTTATTTCGCGACCCTCCCGCTCGATTACTTTGAATTTGAGTCCTGTGCAGATGAAGAAAGTTTGCTGCGCTTCCCAAGCAGTCTTCCAGGTAGATCTGACGTATCTTCCAGTGTGTTTAGGGTACTTTAAGATACAAATAACCTTCTAGTGAGCCGCTGTTTGCCATTAATGCTCAGGGAACTGATTATTCCCACTATAGTAACTGCTTAATAGACATTTTCTTTGGTTCATGTAGAACTTTTTCCACAATAAACTGATACTGTTCAGTGCATTCTTGCTCTGCTATTATAAACTCAATTGTCCTACGATTATTCCTTGCTAGGCGACCAGTAAATAATTAACATAGTCACATTCATATGTAATGTGTTGCCTCGCTGTGACGGTATTTCAGGCACAGTACAGGTAACGATGCTTAGCAGGTTTCGATTAATTTGTTTAAGTTAATGTATAAAGATCATTGCACTCATTTGTCTAGCATTCCGACGTTGAAGTCGTAAGTTAGGTAGGCAGACAGCACTCATAACTGTCCAGCACCAACAAGATTTCGACGTAAGGTCTCATTGGAACGCTAGCAGTTTAACACCGTAAAAGGATTGAATGTCAGTAGATATATTGCAAACAAAGTACAGAGGTAGCAACAACGACAGGCGAAAGTTTTGTAACATGGAACTGCGGTGATGGAGAGAAAAATATGTCACATCGATTGTAATCGGACGAGGTGCACTGAAGACCAAGCTAATTTTGGCTTAAAACGTCTTGCTATCGAGTATGAAGAGGGTGTTACGATAACAGCTCTGTACCTTGCAAATCTGCCATTCATACAGTGACACATAAGCAATCTTAATGCGTTTGCGACGCATTTTCTGCCTCCTTCCTAATTAACGGGAACTTGCGAAATATGCGTGTCGCGATTCGGTGCGTTGATCCGTCGATCCACTTGGAAGCTCTGTCCACATGCATAAATTACTGGCTTGCTGCAAAATAATTGTTTTCGCTCTAATTTCTCCGCACTGATAAAACGCAAAATAAAAGAGTTATGTTATTTCAGCCCACTGCTGTTGTTAATAATTAATCGAAATACTTCTCGCTTCTGAATAAAACACAGATTTGGCAGTCGCACCATTCGGAGCGTTTCCATTAAGATAATTGTAATCAGAACTGCAGAAGTGGACATGTTGAAATTTATATTCGAATGGTGGCGCTTCTGGTATTAACCGTGTATTGCGATGTATATGACGCTCCGACTGTATTTACATTTCTCTCGTCTGGGCTTCAGCTGTTCATCTTCTGTCGCGGGACGCAAGACCACTGGACATTGAATCAGTCACGGCGTTGATTTTCAGTTGAAATATCCAAATAATTTTTCATACACATGATTCACCAGTTACTGGCAGTTTCTGTTCACTGCTCATGACAACGCAGGATACGCAGAATGGCATAATTTTAAAACTGCCTTCCTTGTCCGTTATTTATCAAGGGAATATTTCGCATTTGTAGTACGCAGCTTGAAGCTGTCGCAAAATTGGAATCGTAAAATGCAAAGGGAAACACGTGTTCTTAATTCCATGTGACTGTGTTGGGTAATATAGCAAAATGTCTGCCGAGTGCTGTCGTATTGCGCAGTACTTTCATTAGATCGCAGGCAGCATCGGTTTCATAATTCGTTCCGCCCCGTCTTCAATTCCTCTATTTAGCGTATCAACGCCTTTTTCTCCATAAACTTCCTTCTTGGATATTGTTCCCTGTACTCATTCATTTTCTTCTCGATTCAGTTAAATTTTAATATCATTCTGTAGTGCCACATTCTGAATATTCCCAGTTTTGTCTTCATAGATTTCATTTCGAATGTTCATGTGTCACCTGCTGAGGGTGACGTGCTTTACACATACATTTCATTCCTGAATTTACTGCAATGGACTCCCTTACTGAATAAAAACTTTCCCCATTAACACCAATCCACTTCTGACGTCTCCTGTGACTATATGTTCCTTGATAGGTAACAGCATTCTTTTACTACGACTGATCTACCTTTTGCTGTTTCTATGATCATGAAAGAAGGCTCTATACATGGAAGAACCCTTGAGACACTAGAAGGTTTCAGATAGATTATATAATGGTAAGACAGAGATTTAGGAACCAGGTTTTAAATTGTAAGACATTTCCAGGGGCAGATGTGGACACTGACCACAATCTATTGGTTATGAACTGTAGATTAAAACTGAAGAAACTGCAAAAAGGTGGGAAACTAAAGAGATGGAACCTGGATAAACTGAAAGAACCTGAGGCTGTACAGAGTTTCAGGGAGAGCATAAGGGAACAATTGACAGGAGTGGGGGAAAGAGATACAGTAGAAGAATAATGGGTAGCTTTGACGGAAGAAGTAGTGAAGGCAGCAGAGGATCAAGTAGGTAAAGAGACGAGGGCTGGTAGAAATCCTTAGGTAACAGAAGAGATACTGAATTTAATTGATGAAAGGAGAAAATACAAAAATGCAGTAAATGAAGCAGGCAAAAAGGAGTACAAACGTCTCATAAATGAGATCGACTGGAAGTGCAAAATGGCTAAGCAGGGATGGCTAGTGGACAAATGTAAGGATGTAGAGGCTTACCTACTAGGGGTAAGATAGATACTGCCTACAGGAAAAATAAAGAGAACTTTGGAGAAAAGAGAACCACTTGCATGAATATCAAGAGCTTTGACGGAAACCCAGTTCTAAGTAAAGAAGGGAAAGCAGAAAGTTGGAGGGAGTATATAGGGGGTCTATACAGGGGCGATGTTCTTGAGAACAATATTATGGAAATGGAAGAGGCTGTAGATGAAATAGGAGATATGATGCTGCATGAAGAATTTGACAGAGCACTGAAAGACCTGAGTAGAAACAAGGCCCCGGGAGTAGACAACATTCCATTAGAACTACTGACAGCCTTGGGAGTGCCAGTCCTGACAAAGTCTACCATATGGTGAGCAAGATGTATGAGACACACGAAATTCCCTCAGACTTCAAGAAGAATATAATAATTCTAATCCCAAAGAAAGCAGGTGTTGACAGATGTGAAAATTACCGAACTATCAGTTTAATAAGTCACAGTTGCAAAATACTAACGAGAATTCTTTACAGACGAATGGAAAAAACTGGTGGAAGTCGACCTCGGGGAAGATCAGTTTGGATTCCGTAGAAATGTTGGAACACGTGAGGCAATACTGACCCTACGACTTAGAAAAGGCAAACCTACGTTCTTAGCATTTGTAGACTTAGAGAAAGCTTTTGACAATGTTGACTGGAATACTCTCTTTCAAATTCTGAAGGTGGCAGGGCTAAAATACAGGGAACGAAAGGCTATTTACAATTTGTAAAGAAACCAGATGGCAGTCGAGGGACATGAAAGGGAAGCAGTGGTTGTTAAGGGAGTGAGACAGGGTTGTAGCCTCTCCCCGATGCTATTCAATCTGTATATTTAGCAAGCAGTAAAGGAAACGAAAGAAAAATTCGGAGTAGGTATTAAAATCCATGGAGAAGAAATAAAAACTTTGAGGTTCGCCGATGACATTGTAATTCTGTCAGAGACAGCAAAGGACTTGGAAGAGCAGTTGAACGGAAAGGACAGTGTCTTGAAAGAAGGGTATTAGATGAACATCAACAAAAGCAAAACGAGGATAATGGGATGTAGTCGAATTACGTCGGGTGATGCTGAGGGAATTAGATTAGGAAATGAGACACTTAAAGTAGTAAAGGAGTTTTGCTATTTGGGGAGCAAAATAACTGATGATGGTCGAAGTAGAGAGGATATAAAATGTATACTGGCAATGGCAAGGAAAGCGTTTCTGAAGAAGAGAAATTTGTTAACATCGAGTATAGATTTAAGTGTCAGGAATTCGTTTCTGAAACTATTTGTATGGTGTGAAACCATGCAAGGAAGTGAAACGTGGACGATAAATAGTTTAGACAAGAAGAGAATAGAAGCTTTCGAAATATGGTGCTACAGAAGAATGCTGAAGATTACATTCGTAGATCACATAACTAATGAGGAGGTATTGAATAGAATTGGGGAGGATCATGTGGCACAACGTGACTAGAAGAAGGGATCGGTTGATAGGACATGTTCTGAGGCATCAAGGGATCACCAATTTAATACTGGAGGGCAGCTTGGAGGATAAAAATCGTAGAGGGAGACCAAGAGATGAATACACTAAGCAGATTTAGAAGGACGTAGGGTGCAGTAGGTACTGGGAGATGTACAAGCTTGAACAGGATAGAGTAGCATAGAAAGCTGCATCAAACCAGTCTCTGTACTGAAGACCACAACAACAACATTATCAGGAAGCATCAATATCCACTTTCATATTTGTTTACTTTGCGATATCGCAAATTCTGTATCCTATTTACTATGCTTATGAGTCCTTTAAGTTGTTCTTACTTTTACCTCATCTTAAACATAATACTCTTTGTACTTTTATTCATGTGTTTGAGGACTTTTAAGCCTTTAATTCCTTATTCCATACATGGATTAACGAACAATGGTAGTAAGTTGCAACTCAGTCCCGTGATTTTTGTAACACGAAGATCTCTCCCCTGTAATGGTTTGAATGATGAAGTTACTGCGTTAGTTGCGTTTTTTCATTCGCACACCTTTTGTAAAACGAGTATGTCTCTATACCAGTGATTTCAATAATGTAGTTATTGCATTAGTTATGTGTCTTGTTACTTAGTACTCCGCTTTTCAAGAACGAATGGCTAAAGCGCATTGTTAATTGAATAATTACTGTGACCGAAGTAGAATTTCTAAAACTGTAAAGTCTGGTGGAGGAAATCCGATAAATCTCTCAGAAATTTTTACTTTTATTTCTCCCACAGGGCTGTTGTTGATTACTCGTTTGTTTCTCTGATTGAAAGCCATTCTCCTCAGGCTTTAGAGCCACTTATTTGAAAATATGCTGTCATCAGGACCACAAATATTATTGTGATCTGGTTTTTCTTTATTTTTCATTAATATTCTACAGCATTCAAGTCATAAGTGATTTTGCTGGCCATCAGCAGCTTGCTGTTCATGGATTCTTACATTGTGTCTTTATGAATTCTTAGCCTCTCTAATCTTCTGAATTTCATACAGCATACTTTTTTATGTTTTCTACGCCTTCCACCCTATCCAGTCAACTCTTCTCAGATGTCCATATAAACTAGCAATTTTTTTTTGCTGTTAATGATGTCGCACATCACCTTCATTTTTTCTTTTGTCATGAACATTGAGACATGTTTCACAGAGATTTCCGTAGCTTGTCCGTCAAAGCATTTATCTTGGCGCCCGTCAGCTGGTATGGAAGTTTGGTTGACCAGCTAATCCATCCCCTGTATTAAAAAAAATTCAGAGATTAGTTTTGCTTTTGGATTCACACAAAAACGTATTCGAAGAACCTTCGTGTTACAGTAATACTAAAGTATACAATGAAGCGCCAAAGAAACTGGTATAGGTATGCCTATTCAACTACAGAGATGTAAACAGGCAGAATACGCGTTGCGGTCGGCAACGCCTATATACGACAACAAGTGTCTGACGCCATTGTTAGACCGGTTATTGTTGCTACAATGGCAAGTTATCAAGATTTAAGTGAGCTTGGACGTGGTGTTATAGGCGGCTCGAGAGCGATAGGACGTAGACATCCGATTTAGCGATGAAGAGGGGATTTTCCCGTATGACCATTACACGAGTGTACTATGAATATCAGGAATCCCCTATAACATCATATCTCCGATATCGCTGCGGCCGGAGAAAGATCCTGCAGGAACGGGACCAATAATGACTTCAAATCGTTATACGTGACGGAAGTGCAACCCTTCCGCAAATTGCTGCAGATTTCAATGCTGGGTCATCAGCTAAGGTCAGAGTGCGAACACACAACGAACATCATCGTTATGGCCTTTCGGAGTCGAAGGTTCACTTGTGTACCCGTGATGACTGCACTACACAAGGCTTTACGTCTCGCCTGGGCCAGTCAACATCAACGTTTGACTATTGATTACTGCAAAAATGTTGCCTGGTCAGACCAGTCTTGTTTCAAATTGTATCGAGCGAATGGACGTATACGGTTGTGGAGACAACCTGATGAATCCATGGACCCTGCATGTCAGCAGAGGACTGATCAAGCTGATGGAGGCTCTGTAACGCAGTGAGGAGTGTGCAGACAGAGTGATATGGGACCCCTGATACGTCTCTGACAGGTGAGACGTACGTAAACATCCTGCCCAAGTCCATTGCGCATTCCAACGGATTTGGGCAATTCTAGCAGGACAATGCGACATCCCATACTTGCAAAATTGCTACAGAGTGGCAATACTGATCCTACGGCTTATTTTAGAAGCTAGCTTAATAAAAGGCAAATCTACGTTTCTAGCATTTGTAGACTTAGAGAAATCTTTTGACAATTTTGACTGGAATGCTCTCTTTCAAATTCTGAAGGTGGCAGGGGTAAATTACGGGAGCGAAAGGTTGTTTACAATTTGTACAGAAACCAGAGGGCAGTTATGAGAGTCGAGGAACATGAAAGGGAAGCAGTGGTTGGGAAGGGAGTGAGACAGGGTTGTAGCCTCTCCTCGATGTTATTCAATCTGTATATTGAGAAAGCAGTAAAGGATACAAAAGTAAAATTCGGTGTAGGTATTAAAATCCATGGAGAAGAAATAAAAACTTTAAGGTTCGCCGGTGACATTGTAATTCTGTCAGAGACAGCAAAGGACTTAGAGCAGTTGAACGGAATGGACAGTGTCTTGAAAGGAGGATATAAGACGTGCATCAACAAAAACAAAACGAGGATAATGGAAAGTAGTCGAGTTAACTCGGGTGATGCTGAGGGAATTAGATTAAAGTAGTAAAGGAGTTTTGCAATTGGGGAGCAAAATAGCTCACGATTGTCGAAGTACATCTACATGACTACTCTGCAATTCACATTTAAGTGCTTGGCAGAGGGTTCATCGAACCACAATCATACTATCTCTCTACTATTCCACTCCCAAACAGCGAGCGGGAAAAACGAACACCTAAACCTTTCTGTTCGAGCTCTGATTTCTCTTATTCTATTTTGATGATCATTCCTACCTACGCAGACTGGCAATGGCAAGGAAAGCGTTACTGAAGAAGAGAAATTTGTTATCATCGAGTATAGATTTAAGTGTCAGGAAGTCGTTTCTGAAAGTAATTGTATTGAGTGTAGCTATGTATGGCTGTGAAACATGGGCGATAAATAGTTTGGACAAGAAGAGAATAGATGCTTTCGATATATGGTGCTACCGAAGAATGCTGAAGATTAGATGGGTAGATCACATAACTAATGTGGAGGTATTGAATAGAAGTGGGGAGAAGAGACGTTTGTGGCACAACTTGACTAGAAGAAGGGATCGGTTTGTAGGACATGTTATGAGACATCGAGGGATCACATATCTAGTATTGTAGGGCAACGTGGAGTGTAAAAATCGTAGAGGGAGACCAAGAGATGAATACACTAAGCAGATTCAGAAGGATGTAGGCTGCAGTAAATAGTGGGAGATGAAGAAGTTTGCACAGGATAGAGTATCACGGAGAGGTGCATCAAACCAGTCTCAGGACCGAAGACAACAACAACAACAACAACAACAACAACAACATGCTTGCAATAGCTTCTTTATTGGAACTCCCTTGATCTAACCTATTTTTCTACTTTAAAATACACACATAAATAAAAGTGTTGCATCACTTCGGTTCCGTGAATTCCACAACCTGTATAGAAAATTGGAACAGAGATCAACATAGACATCATTTCCTAATGTCTGGAGTATAGGCTGGCCACTCTAGTCGAGCGATGTCGTTATCCTGAAGGAAGTCATTCACAAGATGTGCACGATGGGGGTGCGAATTGTCGTCCGTGAAGACAAATGATTCGCCAGGATGCTCCTGACGTGGTTGCACTATCGGTCGGATGATGGCATTCACGTATCGTACAGCCGTTACGCCGCCTTCCACGACCACCAGCGGCGTACGTCGGCCCCACACAATGCCACCCCAAAACAGCAAGTAACCTCCACCTAGCTGCACTCGCTGGACAGTGTGTTTAAGGCGTTCAGCCAGACTTGGTTGCCTCCAAACATGTCTCCGACTATTGTCTAGTTGAAGGCTTATGCGACAATCATTGGTGAAGAGAACGTGTGATGCCAATCCCCAGCGGTCTATTCGCTATATTGTTGCGCCTGTCTGTACGCCGCTGCATGGTGTCGTGGTTGCAAAGATGGATCTCACCATGGACGTCGTGAGTGAAGCTGAACATCATGCAGCCTACTGCGCACAGTTTGAGTCATAACACGACGTGCTGTGGCTGCACGTAAAGCACTATTCAACATGTTGGCGTTGCTGTCAGGGTTCCTCCGAGCCGTAGTCCGTAGTTAGCGGTCATCCACTGCAGTAGTAGCCCTCGGGCGGCCTGAGCGAGGTGTGTCGTCGACAGTTCCTGTCTCTCTGTATCTCCTCCATGTCCGAAAAACATCATTTTGGTTTACTCCGAGACACCTGGACACTTTCCTTGTTGAGAGCCCTACCTGGCACAAAGTAACAATGCGGACGCGATCGAACTGCGGTATTGACCATCTAAGCATGGTTGAAGTACAGACAACACGAGCTGTGTACCTCCTTCCTTGTAAAAATGTCTGGAACTGATGGGCTGTCTGGCTCCCTGCGTCTAATAGGCGCTGCTTATGAATGTTAGTTTACATCTTTGGGCTTGTTTAGTGACATCTCTGAACAGTCAAAGGGACTGTGACTGTGATACAATATCCATAGTCATCGCCTATGTTCAGGAGTTCTGAGAACCGGGCTGATGCAAAACTTCTTTTGATGTGTGTATATTTAATCTAAGTTGTTGGCACTGTGTTTTGTACAGTACCCGGACTAATTTTTCATAATTACCTTCGTAATATTCCGGAGGATAACAATCACGCGCTTCTTCAACATGTTAAATTGCCTACATGGCATACAGACGGGTACATAAATGTATTTTTTTAGGCGTGTAATGTCTGTTTGACAATGTGTGAGTCGAGATTCAAAGAAAGCATATTACCACTAGTCAGCGGCATAACGTATGCGACGCGGGCGCGCATGCAAAAACAATATCTGGGAGCTCTACATTACCGCCCGTAATTTCGTGAAATTGTCACTACATTCAGTACCTGACAATCAAAAGCATCAAATATCATGTTAAATGATTTATTGAAACTCTGGCGGTAATATTATAAGAAAACGTGCGCAAAATTATACCTCTGCTTTAATTCTCAAGTGCTTTCGTAAAAACTCAAGAATGATAATAAACTGTTAACTTTCATTTACTTCAGAACTACAAGAGAGCACTGCTCACAGTTAGCCTGGAAACAATTAGTCTAATTTTTTTCAAGAACGTGACAAGAAATGAAGATTCTTTACGGAGTAATTGTACTCATAATTGTGATCGGACATCGAGAACAATGAGTGTCTGCAGGTTCTATTGAATGTAGTAAGCAAATAGCAATTACAGACATAATAGAGTTTAGAACGAGCGCAAATCACACGAAAAGCTTCCGTATTTAACTATTTAATTTTTGTTACCGAAAATCAGTTTGTATTCTGATTTGAAGTGAAAGTGAAAAATGATGTAGCAGTGATGCATAAAATATTTTTTAGACTTTCAGTGCACATTTTATCTACATACGAAAATAAGACTCTCATTGCATGGCAGAGCTGAAAGACAGAAAAAATGATCCAAATCATTCCAGGCGACCTAGATCCAAGTAATCGAGAGGATGATCTTTTTGCGTTGGTATATTTTATTCATAATGTATTGATTGACACTAATATCTTTGTGTTCTGCAAACGGCAATGCTTGAAAAGTTCACATATCGCTGCATTTAACAAACGACAAATTGCCAGTAAATTAAATATTATTTTTATTACAGCTGCTAGGCGTTGTCTCTGTATACGTATTCATCTGGATAGCAGCGGGAAAATTTTTTAATATGGCTCTGGCGCCACACCTCTAAAATAAAGTGTATTGCTTATCAGTTACAAACATAACTTAATTACAACAGATAGAAGTACAAATTTAATGCAATGTGTTGTATAATCACATGTAATATAAACAAAGGGATTATTCGTTCACTATTTTCAAAGCATTAAATAAAATTTTTAATATCCTTAAATGTTACTAAAAATTAAATACTTATGGTGGTTGACATTAAATATCAATAAATATTGGTACATACTTCTTCCTGTCGTTTGATGTACTTTTAAAATCTCACTGTGCTCACCTTGACCTCTGCCTGTCATGGGTCACAGAATTCCGCAGGTAATTCTTTATAAGTCTGAGCTTCGAAAACGAACGTTCAGACGAAGATACAGTAAAAGAAATAGTTAAAATGAGATAAAATAAATCTGGAACACTAGCAGCGATGATTGAATTCTATTTATTGACAGTTCTGTTAAAATAACTACAGAGTTAACGAGGCTATTTCTGTTTTCATATCGTTTTTTAAACTTATTATTTGATCGGGAAATTCATTGGATAAATGCTCCTCATATTCATTGCGAAGAGTTACTGCTGCGTTGTCAATCTCTTCGTTAGAAGCAGAATTTAGAAATTTTGGGAAATTTTTTTTGATGAAACGTTTCACATTATGCATACTCTCAAATCTGCTTTTTAACTGGGCTGTGGTACTGTCCGAACAACCATTAAAAACATTAGCGTATTTTCATCCACCAGTCGTCCCAACGTAATTCATCAAAATAATTTATCACTCTTCGAATTCTTTTGTTTTCAATTTGTAAAGTGCTCCATTTCTTTTCTAAAGATTTAGCTGATGATATTCCTTCTTCAAAATTGTTTGGATAGTCAGATAAGTTATCAGTTGTGTTCTGAACAAAGGAACATGCACTATCAAGCTCTACATTTTGCGAATGCATAATTTGAGATGCTTGGTTAGTACAATCTAGAATTTTTGATTGCAGCGCTACCTGAAAAATGAATTCAAATTTCTCTAATTGATTTTTAAAAACAACAGTTCTCTGTTTTCCCTTTTCTTAGATATAAATACTGTTTTAGACAGTGCCTTAAGTACATCGATGTAAGCATAACGAAGGGCTTCAGCAGAGTAATTTCTTGGAGATAAACACGTTGGACAAAGCTATTTTAAGGTACAAGAAGATACCAAAGATTCCATCTTTCAATACTATCACTGAAGAAAAGAAATGAGTAAAATGTTTCAACTGTGTCATAAAAGGACCAACTTCTGTTCCACATGAAGCACTTCACCGAAAAGCTTTCATTTATCTTCACATCACAAGCTTTCGAGTCACATCAAGTGAATCTGTAACATATCTAAATGTCTGAGCTAATTGATCTGTTCTTGCAATGTACTGTGTTGTATCTCTAATAATAGCACAGAATGGGGCAACTTCAATGTCATAATAGCTCCTTTCTCAGTTGCACAGGATAGGACATTGATGAACTCATGTTGAACTGAATGGCTAAGTTATTTTTGTGCATATTTTGACCTCAGTATTAGACTCTGTAATACTGGATCGTATTATGCGAGAAGTTCGATAATTGCTAAAAGCTTCCATGTTTGATTTTCCAGTCATCTCTATGTCTCCGAAGAACTATATAACTGGATGCTAGTATTAATGTCACATTCATTTTTCTTTAGTTCTGCATCTGTATACGCGTCAGCTGTTCTTCTCGTACTCCATGAATGGTAAGCAACGCATGCGTTCGAATGTGAATAGCTAGTTTCCTGTCGTACTATACTTCTGGTTACCCACCTCCATCTCGAACTCCTTCCCGCCAAGCTGACGACGATTTCTGTCCTTGAAAGAGCCAACACGGTATGTAGTAAACAGAGTCATTTTTAGACGAATGACACAAGTATTCCCTCCAAATTCTTTGTCCTGTCAACGTGAACGTTCCCAAAAATTTTTTGGTGAAGGGCTAGTTTTCCTACTTGTCATCTTTGGGGAATGTACCTGCTGGCTGATAAAGAATTGTGTCTAACAGAGAACATTTTAGTTCGTCATGTACATCTAACTGATAAACTGCACCATCATCTGAATAGTGGGCGATATTGACAGGCCTAATAATGCTTATGGTGGTATTATCATCATCTTATTTTTTTATTTTCATGACTGCTGACATCACTTTTCACATCAGAAGCGCCCTCACTTGTGACACTGTAAACTTCAGTAAACGTTGAGCTAGCGCTTCCAGCAGAACACAACAAAATATTTGTTTTCCCTAGTTTGTTTGTTTCTTTTTGTAATTCTCGCCTCTTATTCGTTTTTTGTGCACCATTTAGATGTTTTCAGTTAACTTGAAAAGGATTCATTTCTCTGTAAAAATACGCAGATGAATGCGAAAATGTGTTAATCTTTGAGCTCTTCAAGTTTGAAAAATACCACACGTAACGATATACCTTCCCACGAAGAAAACTTGTCATTGTTTTGTAATAACTAATTATGCGCCGCTCTCTACTGACAACCGAGCATGACAAGGTGTTATGACAGTCGCCAGGGACAAGCATTGTTTACACACTTTCACAGCTGTGCTAAATTCAGATGATTAAAATGGCTCTGAGCACTATGGGACTTAACTTCTGAGGTCATCAGTCCCCTAGAACTTAGAACTACTTAAACCTAACCAACCTAAGGACATCACACACATCCATGCCCGAAGCAGGATTCGAACCTGCGAGCGTAGCGGTCGCGCAGTTCCAGAATGAAGCGCCTAGAACCGCTCGGCCACACCGGCCGGCCTGTGCTAAATTATTGGTGTCAGAGTCTACTATTGTAGCACGGCGTAGTAAGGGAAATAAATTAGGAAAAGTTATTAAAACTCGTTCACATCACCACAGGCAAACTCAAGTCATGCCAGAGACGGAGGTGGAAGCAGGAAGTGAGCCAGTATATCACAAGTGGGTCAGGTCGTCGACACCACCTGTCAAGTGAGGAGATGCATTCAGCAGAGACTCTAACAGGAAACCAAAGGAAGTGAGACAAGCATATTCGTTGGCTCATAAGACGTGTTGCAAGAAACTCTGTCTCTTTCACAAGAGCACCTAGTGAGGAACGGACGCAGAATTTAACAGCCTGTTAAGTGACTTTAGCAGAATAAGGGGGACACATTACAAACCAAGCCATGCATCACAGCCTCACGCCAACTGCCTTTAAATACCCCAGCTCATCAGCTCTCATCACATGTTGATCGTTGGGATCGATGGCATTCACTGTAAACACATGATTCCATGATTACGATACTGTATGTCCCAGATGCTGCAGCACATTCTATGAACTAGCCGAAGGTGTATTCAAGGTGAAGGGCCTTCATCTAATGAACTTCATGCTGCTCGCTTCCTACCATCAGCTGATGGAAGAACTGTCTGTCTTCCAATAATACCACATCACAGCGTGCTGCCAGCATTGAACTTCAAGGCAAAAGCCAACAGCAGGGCCTGTTGGGGTAAATAATCCTGCTCAAAGCTCAGACGCCTTAGGAGTAGGGAGATCAACCGACAACGTGACTTCTGATACCAGGTATATTACGGATGAATGAGTGGGACCGAGAACACTCCAGCAGCCAGCCCAAGACCACTTTGCACTGGTCAACGGCTGCGCCTGCTCGCCAGCAATCTGCTGTGGTGCTGGAGCCACTGACATCTTCTACTGGACCTGCAACAGCGGTCTGAATGGACAGACATCAATTGGAATCTAAGACAAAGCTGAATGAGCAAACGCCGAGACTGGTGAAGACGAACGGTGACTTAAAAACTTTGAGAATAAATGACTGAACTCTAATAACGTTTTACCAGCGCCGTTGACGCTACACAGGTTCCCAACAGCTATCCTCACTTCACACAGACATGTCTCCAGTTGGCCCTCTGTACCATCAAACTGTTTCGATCTGGACTTTTCTGTGCAGACTGGTATTTCATCTGACTATTTATCTTATACATATTTATGTATATTTTAATTGTTTATATTCATTTTTAATGTTAATAATAGTACCGATAGTACGTTATTTGGTTTTGTAGGCAACTAAAGCCCCGAAGGCCCTACCGTTACGCCCTTGCCAGTGGTCAAGCAAGCAAGTCGACAAATTTCAGGGCATAATTTGGATAGTTCAATACTTCCAACTATTTCAGATGGTAATGTTCATTTATTGCAGTGCGTCGCTTCCAGAAAGATTGATTTCCATTACTGCATTTTGCTTCAGAATTAGATATTTTACACTCATTGGTATTCAAACGCAAATGCAATCGAAAGAGGCGCACTAAATATCGTTCTATCCTCCTCTTCGCTTTTAAATAACTTTCAGACTATATTCTGAGTAAAAGGCCACGTAAATTAAATACGTCAGAACTGCCGAGGACACTACATTTCTGCGGAGTGACAACGGAAGTCTATTGACTGAATACGGTATCGTCACTAATTGCCACGCAATGTGAAGTTGTTTTCTGTGCGTCCTGTTGATTTCCCCGAGGAACGGCAAATGAATGCAACCTGAAGTAATTATCTCGGAGCTCGCCTCCGGAGAACACGAGGAAACTCATTATCTGCGAATCCTTGCAGTAAGTTACCGCGGGCGAGTGTGAAATAAACTGCTCTTCTGGCCCGTCTTCCTGTAGCGTAACACGCGCCAATATTCGCAGAGTTCTCCCAAGTCGCTCCGTTTCGCTGGAATGCAGCTTCAATTCATAACAACGGCGTCGTATACAGGCGGGGCGGACATATTTATTATGCGCGACCGTTCGCCACAGACCTTCAAAATTTGTTTCCACGTCGAAAGATGTAGACGACAGTCACAGCAGATATCTGTTATTGTGTTCTCCAAGTCGTCCGGTATTTACATTCAATATGGCAGTGCAGGCGGGGCGAATAACGGGGCTCCTACGTTTATTGGCAGCCGTGAGATGGTGTTCTTTTCTGACAAAGATGTAATCCAATTGCTGCACGTGTCCCCTGCCGGTTACGTACAGTATTTTCTTTCAAATTTTTCCTTCTGGTTTGTTTTATTACTACAGCTATTCTGGCTATATAAAAAATAATGACCTGATTACGAACCAGGGGCCGTGTCGGACAGGAAATATGTGTTGACTGAATAGGTGTGCCCCAGAGTTTTAGAGAATTGTTGCTATATTACAGCCCACACGCGAGGTAAGTTCAGCGGCTACGTTTTTGGTCCCAAGCGGCTTGGTAACAGTATGGACATAATTATTAAATTCTCATTTATGAATAAGTGAATGGTAATGTGTGTGCATGCGATGTTCTAGTGCAAAAAACAGCCAATGAACTACAATTTTCAATTGTTTCCTTGTTTCTACGGGAAATATAAATTTAAAAAAATGTCTTAGGTCCATTTTCTTTTGAATACAGGTAAAACCTCCTTGTAGTTACTGCTGTGATTAGTCGTATGTGCTCTCGATACAATAAAATCCGTCCGAACAGGCGTCGGAAGGCCCAACGGTACTGACCGATCGCAGTGTCATCCTCAGCCGATAGGCGTCAGTGAATGTGGATACGGAGGAGCATATGGGCAGCACACCGCTCTCTCGGCCGTTGTCAGTTTGAGTGACCGGAGCCGGTTTTTCTGGATCAAGTATAGCTCTCAGCTTCACAAGGGCTGGGTGCACCTGCATGCCAACAGCACTCGGCAGACCGGACGGTCACCTATCCAAGCGCTAGTCAAGACCGACAGCACCTGAGTGATCTGAAGGGAATCGATGTCACCACTGCCATAAGGTCATTGGCTCTCGATATAGTACTATTATATATTATGCCAATGTGATCTGAGGGAGACATTTAGAAATTATAGTCCTTAACTGAATCACATTTTTCGTTGACACGAAAAACTCTCTCTGCTATTTGAAGAATGCCTTTCGAGATGCATGAAGATGAAGTCATCGCTTCATGTAGCCGAGATATATGCACAATTTACGACGTATCCGGTGCTTAATGGTGTGAGACAAGTCCGAATATATCTCAAACAACACGTCGCATCACACATTTCTATAGGTGTCTGCCGAGCGGGGGTGATTTGCAACGGAAAACCTCGAACATGTTCCGATTGCGGCAAAGGAAACCACGTCCGTAGTGAATCCCTGCAACGCCGCATCACACAACTACGGTACTACAATACGAACGCCGACCGAACCACAACCGCCCTTCCAATCACCTACTGCCCTTCCAGTCCTGAGAACACGCTGTTCATGAACTTCTCTCAGGACCGATACACCCGGAGGCGTCACAGTGCCTTGCCACCAGCAGTGCCAACCACGAACATGACTTACAAGCGGATACACCCATGCTCGACGTTCACAACAATGCCCGAAGGAGTCTTACGTGATTGAAGACCGCATCATAGCAGCCGCGCCTTTTGAACCAGAACGAAGCGAATCTCTTCCTTCCTCAGAGAATGATACACATTATTGGAAGCAAAAGTCACCTAAACAACTGGAGAAACGCCGCAGGAAATCAGAATCGGCCACTGAATCACCTCCGCAGGACGAAGAGGTGGCGCATGAATCTGACGACATAAATGATATATATTTTTCCGATGCCACTGAGACGCGTCTTCTACAAGACGGTCAGTCGTCCAACAGAGATTGTGAGAAAAAACCGCGCCCCAAAGCCATGAAACATAGCACGCCACTCGTCGCGGAAGCGATTGAGCCGACTCGGTCAGCGCTGTCACTTCTCACCAATGTTAAAACTGATGGGCGGATGACAGGAATTTACCACCTCCCTTCGATGCAGAAGTGAGATCTGCTCCTCCGTTAGACCAACACTAAAATGGGGGTTGTTCCTTCGACGATTCATGCGACCACTACGGACTTCCACAATCCTCCACGACAACCTTCACCAGCTACGAGCATATCGAAAGCAGGGGTCTCTCACCATGAATACCGAAATAGCTACCTTAACACTAAAAATATCAGCTCCGACGATAAACTTCAACAGCTCCGCGACACGCTAAGAGCAGCGGACATCGACCTCGCCCTACTACAAGAACTGAAGACAGCAAATGGTCCAGGTCTTACGGAGAAGTACGCCACCCAGACGAATATGACACACACACACACACACACACACACACACACACACACACACAGCCATCCTCCTCCGAGAAGGGATTGCAGTTTCCGATGTCGAGCACCTCCCAACGGTGCGAGGCTTCATCCTGACACTTGAGGAAATCAGAATCACAAATCTCTACGCTCCATTGGGCACAGATAAACGGAGATATCACTTCCAGTTTTACGCAGAAGATATCAAGCCATTATTTCTCGGCAGATACGATCATCACATGGTGGGTGGGGATTTCAACTGTGTTCTCCAGCGTACAGACAAATACCCACATTTCACCACATGTCCTGAACTTCGCTTCCCCGTCTTCCGACTTGGAGAGTAGTACCCGATGACCGCACGGGCTACACACACATCAAGAGCTACTCCGCCAGTCGACTCGATAGAATGTTTATCTCAAACGCTCTAAGACCCCTTCTTCTCGACGTGGAACATAGGACATCTGCCCTTTCCGATTATGACATCTACATCTGTACCATCAATCTACGTAATCTATATGGGGCAGTGCAGGGCCTTGGAGACCGCGAATGTCAACAACAGGCCACTGACACGTGGCGCGCTTGTGTTAAGCGCATCATGCGTTACGAAACCCCACTGTAATGGTAGATACTGTGCACCAAACCGGCCATCCGACGCACCTTGATGCAATTTGGCAGAGCAAACGCCAGGTGGAATCACCAGACAACTGATTTCTAGTGTAGCGCTCTACGCGAGTTCATGGACGAACTCCCCCGTCTCAGGACCGTCAAAAACAAGCTCAACGCATCAAGGCAAAAAATTTTAACCTTGACCAGGTGCCGTCTGGAAAGAACCACTATACGAGCAAGCAGCCAGGACAGGATTAGCGGTGAAGAATCTTTTGTGTGTCATACTGTTCAAAATGTTCGCCGACGCCGACAGCCAGGACAGGATTAGCGGCGAAGAATCTTTTGTGTGTCATACTGTTCAAAATGTTCTCCGACGCCGACAGGTATTCAGGTCAACTTTTGACCTACCTGATGGACGACGGCTGCCATCGGAAGCTCCCATTCTCGATGCCCCCACAAGGCACTACGATTTCTCTATAAAGAAGTACCGGCCGATGCAGAGGCTATTGCAGAGGTTCCCCGTGCGCTAGACGATCCATCATGCCGTCCGCTGCAGCAACCCTCCTCACTGCGGAAGTGACCACCGACGATGTCCTTGGCGCTGCGGCTAAAGGATCACTGAATCGGTCTCCCGGCGAAGATGCTTTACGCTGGAATTTTACAGAACTTTCCAAGATTGGACGTTGCAACGATGGACTATTGACCGGCGCCGCACTCCCACCACTAACGTTCATGGAAGGCTTATTCATACCAGTCCGGAAACCTGCAGGAGAAACACAGCTTGATATTTATCGGCCGATCACGCTACTCAGTTCCGATCTCAAGATCTTCACACGCCTTCTAGCTGTTCGACACAAACATGTACTACGAGAAATTCTTGCCTATGAACAAACATCCTTAGGTAGCGATAATAACGTCGGCGATGTGACGCTGTTGTCTAAGCTTGTCGTAGTATATGCTACTTGTCACATCGGATGTTGCCATGTGTGTTAAGGAGGAGATGGACATATCGACGCCTCCGTCTTCCACATCTCAACCGGTATGGGATGTTTCGTCGGATGAGACGACGTCCGATGGTTTGCAGATTGAGGCGATGGACTCGTCGTACGCGTAGAATGATGACAGCTGTAAACTGTGCAGAAGGAAAACGTAGTTCGTTGAGATATTTTAATATGGAGTGTAATTAGGGTGGCAAAAATGCTGCTACTGAATGCAAATTTGATTTTTACAGTGTCCAGTTATCGGCATTTTGGCTTTATAATATTAAGAATGAACTAAATTTTTTCAAGAATAAGTATCAGAATGTAACAGAAGGTAATTATTAACAAAATCCAGACACATGTGTATCGTCTTATCGTCAGGAGTGAGAGAATAACAAATGGCGGTCAGGCACAGAAGAAATTTTTTGAAGAATCCGGTGCCATGGAGAATGTGCAAAGGTGTGTTTCCAATAAATTGGGACAATTAAGTTGTCAAGGATTTGACTCTAATGGTGCACCACGGCGATAGTATACGGGTAGAAACCCATATAAGTATGTTCTCTACAGTGAACCTAGCGAGTCAGTGTCAGTAGATCATTGGGAAAGTGCAGAAAAAAGTGTGAGGCAAAAATAGTGTATTTAAAATTAATCCATGTCATGTTGGTATTTTTGTTATTAGTTCTGTACCTAAAGCCGACGATAATATTCAGGCTGAAAAAATGTTCGAATGTGTGTGAAATCTTATGGGACTTAACTGCTAAGGTCATGAGTCCCTACGCTTGAACACTACTTAACCTAAATTACCCTCCGCACAAACACACACACTCATGCCCGATAGAGGGAGGACGCCGGTTCAATCCCGCGTCCGGCCATCCTGATTTAGGTTTTCCGTGATTTTCCTAAATCACTCCAGGCAAATGCCGTGATGGTTCCTCTGTAAGGGCACGGCCGACTTCCTTCCCAGTCCTTCCCTAAACCGATGAGACCGATGACCACGCTGTCTGGTCTCCTTCCCCAAAAACCAACCAACCATGCCAGAGGGAGGACTCGAACCTATTCAGGCTGAAGTTAAATATGTCTTATGTAGAGTAAAAAATGTAGCAAATCTAACATTTTGTAAATGTAATGGAAAATTAACATTCTGCATAAAGATTTTGTATTACAGCCTGTCTGCGATGGAGTTTTTTTTTTTTTTTTTTTTTTTTTGCAAACTGGGAACACATCAGATATTATCCCTTATCCCGATTCCTTGAGGCTTGCATTCCTCGTACCCGACAAGGACTGCAGGATTGATGAACTACCCTTGACGTTCTATGGTAACAGAATAAACAGAGTCGCTGCCAGTGAACATTAAGATGTGATCACTGTGGCAACACACTCGCGACTGCCAGGCGTTTTAATGCCCATCGGCTTCAGCCAAGCGTTTTACCATGTCAATGAAGCATTCCTCAACGCAGTGATGGACCGGATGGCGATTCCCCGACGTTCAAGCACGAGATTACGCGGCTCCTTCGAGGGGCAACGCCCAGGCTTCTCGTCAACGCACGGATCGAGCACTCAGTACGGCAGGGTTGCCAACTGTCAATCGTGCTTTATGCCAATGCCATGGAACCACTCATCTGCGGATTACGGCGACTCTTGACGAGTATTCTGTTCCGAGACCACGCGTTTCGCTGTCGAGTCTACGCGGACGACTTGGCCCTCGTCTTACGTTCAGTGGCCAACACACAAGCTACAATGCAATGGATTACCAATTACAGTGCAGGGGCAGGGAGCGCTACGAACGTCGCAAAATCATGCGCCGTGAAGATCGTCCGTGACCCTTCCACAGACATTGGTGGACACTCTCCGCTGACTCGGATTGATGTACACGCGAAACATTCGCCGCACCCCGGCGATAACTTTCGGGCGATACTAAAGCGCCTGTGGGCAAACATACAGAATCACCTACTATAATCGTTGAATATGTACCAGACTGTCACCTTCCTCAGTACCCAACTGGCAGCGCGGATACCCTCACATGGTGCCGATTCTGCCCATCACTGCGACAACGGCGACCAGACTATAGGCAGCTGTCTGGTACCTTATACGTTCCGGACACGTTTTTAAAGTCCTGTGTGATACCCCCACCATACCGAAACGGAGTAGTGGCCTCGATCTGGTTAACGTGAGAGCTAGGATCACTACACTTTACGCCAGCACTATGCTCCGGTTATGGAAATTACAAAATACTATTTTTCAATGGAATGCTGACCGAGTTGGCACCTGTTGCGAGATGCCCGCCGACGTCTTTCGCACATTTTCCAACTCCGAAGTCATATACCGGCCGGTTGTTTTTGGAATACAGCTACATATGCACTAAGTTCCTCAAGACCAGGAAAACGACCATCCGCGACATCTACCACCTTCTCCGACCGTGCCCAACCTCAAACCCGGCGTAGCACGTTACCCCCACGTTTCATCACCATTTTAATTTGGGGTCATCAGTCTTCTGACTGTTTTTAAGGGGGGGTGACCTCCAGAGAATTGATGAATGGCACACGCTCACGCAGTTGACCCTAAATGTAAATAAAGGAACCATACTACGCATACATAGCATAAAAAGTCCACTACTGTACAGCCACACTATTGATGATAAACCGTAAAATATCTGGAAGTAACTATCCAGAGCGACCTAAAAGGAAAGATCACATAAAAGGCTCAGGTTCATAGAAAGAATCTTTAGGAAATGTAACTCATCCACAAAGGAACTGACTTCGAAGACGCTTGTTCGACCTATTCTTGAGTATTGTTCATCCAACTGGGTTCCCTGCCAGGTAGGTTCGATAGAAGAGACAGACAAGAACCAACAGAAAGCGGCACGTTTCGTCATGGGATCGTTTAGCCGGTGCGAATGCGTTACGGAGATGCTCAACAAACTTCACTGGCAGACGTTACAACACAGGCGTTCTACAACACGGGAGATTTATTATTGAAATTTCGAGGGCACTTTCCGGGAAGAGTCGGACAACATATTGCTTCCCTTCCATGTCTCTCGCGCAATGTTCACGAGCAGAAAATTCGAGAAATTAGAGACAACAGAGAGGCCTACTGAGAAACATATTCCCACGCGCTATTCGCGAGTGGAACAAGGTTAGAGGGCTCAGATTGTGGTACAGAATGTACCCTCTGCAACATACCATTAGGTGTCTTTTGGAATATGATGTTACGTACTTGTAGATGTTGTAGATAGTCGACGAGGAGTTAAGCATTATCCGTCTGATAACTATTAGACGACTGGTACGGAAATACTTTGACGCAGGAACAAGACGCAAAAATTGCCTAAAAATTGAGGGAATCTGGAAGGGGATTATTTTCTCACACCTTGCTGAAAAGATTTTCCGTGACATCATGTGAAAGCCTCCACAATAAAAAGGAGTGGAAACTTTTTTATTCTGAAGATAATTCTGATTGCTTATCCAGATTCCTTATGCCAGAACTCGCCGCATTCTCATCTCTTTTCCCAATTTTCCGATTTTGAAACAGTGTGATAACAGTCGTTGGGAATGGCATAATCGTGTTTGTCATCAACAGCTTTACATACTGCAGTTTTCTTTTCCTCGAGGACATTTAATTTAAATCGTCCGACAATTATGTCTATAAAATATTCAGCTGAAGCAGCAGAACTTGAAAGTATCGTTTGCTACCTGCATACTTAATAGCTGCTGAAGCACAATGATTAAAAAAATGCGTAAGCAGAACCAACTTTCATTCTATCGTAATGTCCTGATGTTATTACCTTTTCTTGTAGCTATTTGGCAATGTTTAATTTTTTATGTTTGTCAAAATCATAGAAGTTTACAAGCTATATAGAGACAACTTTAACAAGCATATTATTGTCTTCAATGACTTGTCTGTGAAGAATAATGTGGTCGGAAATTGATAAATGGTTTACCAGGTTCTTCAGAATACGATCTGCATCAGGCATGAAATACAGTTTAACACTACCCTTGCGCTTCATCTCACATTGCTCAGGAGTGAAATGAAACTGAGAAAAAAAAATTAAATGTAATATCATACTGGATTTCAAGCTCTTGCACATCTCCATTACGAAAAAAGTAAACTCTAGGAGGCAGTAATGTTAATTGAAGACAGCAGGAAAAAGAAAAGAAGCACCAAGTGAGATTGCTCCTGTAAACAATATATTTCGAATCCAGCACTTTACTAAATGTCCTGTGAGGGAACAGACCCTTGTGGGAATGTCTTTGTTGGTGCATCATGGCCAGGTGACACAGGCTGGTAAGTATTTTTAAATGTCAAAAACCTTCACCAACAGACGTATACTTTAAGATATTTTATTTTATTCTAAAAACAACCAGTTTCGGCAACTCATTTTGCCATCTTCAGGCCCCATACGCTTTTATCCAAATAAACTAACCTATCGTATAACGTCATAAAACACTGGATTTCGTGAATTCCAGTCGTTATACAAATCTTGCTTACGAAGACGTGACAGGTTGCTGTCACGTCTTCGTATGAAGCCTGAAGATGGCGAAATTGCTGAAACTTGTTGCTTTTAGAATAAAATAAAGTAAAAAAAATATTTTAAAGTTTACGACTGTTGTTGAGGTTTTTGACATTGAAAAGTACTTGGGGAATGAGTCTTTCTTTCCAATTCGGCTCAGCCATATTTTGTATCCTTCCGGATTCCTTCCGCCTTGTGGAATTCACTTACTAGTATGTGAGCATTTACATCTGTATGTACCTAGATATTTAGTTTGACGTTGACACAACATCAGAATATTTTATGATCTGAAGACGGCAGTGGCTGAAACCGGTAATACTGAAGTGTAAAAGTTTGTGTGATCAAGACGGAGCTGTAAAATAACGTGACGTTCAACTGACCAATGACGGCGCTCAGTTGTCGGAAATCGAGACATGGAAGGTTGTCGCCACGTTCTTCATTCAAGGTCTTTAGTGTCCAGTCAGTCTGAAGGCAAGATGGTGCCCGCTCAACACAACCCGTTTTGCATGATACAGTTTTGAAAAATGAGGCAGTTGTTGCACTCCAGCTTGAGTTTGGTCTGCGTTTTGGAACAGACGCGCCTTTTCAAGAAAAAATTCGTCATTGATACCGCCAGTTTAAAGAGAAAGAAGATTTATGCAAACGTAAGAGTCGAGGTACGACCTGAACTTCTGATGAAGCGATGGAAAGAAATCAGCAAAACGTTTGTGCGGAGTGCAAGAAGGAGTATTCACCACCCAAACAGCGGAATTACACTTCCAGTTTTGACTGGCGGCGTTTGGTCGATAAACCATACACACTGCAATTATTGCACGCTATTCGGAAATGTAGCAAATGAAATGTGTTGACTTCAGCAGTGTCCTACTGGAAGACATGTAGGACTACCGATTTTTATCATAGTTTCCAGTGATAAAGCTACGTGGTAGCGGTAAAGTGAACCGACGGGAGGTGCGTGTCTGGAGACTTCAGAAATCAGATGCCATTATTGAGAATGTAAGAGAATTGCCTGAAGTGAACGTTTTTCGTGCGGTTTCTAGTGAAAAAGTTTTGTTATTTAGGGAAACACAGTGACTGTAATCAGTTATCTTCGAATGGTGCAAGCTTGGCTTCTCGCACAAATAGAGGAGGAACATGACTACATATTCCAACAGGAGGGAGCTCCTCCACACTCGCACACCACTGCATGACAATTCATCAGTGACACACTGAGTTAATACAGGATAGGGCACATGGGACTGCGAGACACAGCCGTACATTCTCGGTCTTCAGGATCTCCAGAGAAGGCACCACGCGACTTTTTATTGCGGGGACTTGTAAACGAAAGTGTTTTCATCTCTCCCTTACCTAGTGAGCTGAAGAACAGCATCCTTGAAATGTTCCCGGCTCCCAAAATGATATTATTGAGAATAGTTAGTTAATGAAGGAATTTTAGAGCAGACAGTTACGGTATTTTGCACTTCGAATTAATTTGGAGAGGAGTGTATTCAATTAATGGTTGCAGATACCCAGGTTCGGCAGCGTTGTCTCGCAGACGATTGATTTTATTGATCTGGTGATAATAATGGTTCCGGCTTTGATCAGTTGCTTGAATAAAACGCAGGCTTCCTTTTTAGCTGTCTAGTCAATTCAAGTAAAATATATTTGAGTACTTTTGACAAAGACGATATATTCTATTTTCATAACAGTGGAATCAAACCTTTTTGTGTGTAACAATGTTCACAGCCATTAATTAATCATCTAGTTCCGCGTTACAAGCACGCTAACACAGTTCCTTCCTCCGACATCGTTAGATACATTCTGACTAACGGAAGCTTTCAAAACCAAAGGTAAGAAGACGTCAATACGGGGTTCTTAGAAGGTACATTAGAATAGAAATATAAACTGTGGCATAAAGTTTTGTACATCAAAAGGTAGAAATTTAGGTGTAATTGTAAAATGTGATTTGTATTAATATATTCAGTTATTGTTTTTATTCAAATCTGTTTTTAAATAAAATGTAACGTACCTGGATGACTTCTTTTCGGTGCTACAACATTTCTATACACAAAAAAAATGCTCAAATAAACTTTGAAAGGCGTCAGTCAGTCAGCCCCTCATATAATTTTGGTGGTTCTGCTCTATCAAGTTCGACAGGGTATCTTTTCTCTGCCTGCATTTGCTAATATTTTTCCTTGTCTCAGGGAATGATCTTGCTGGCAACCTGAATTTGTGTTGATTATTCTTATCTGTCCGGAGCACAGCGATCGGATTAAAATGTTAAACATCAATAAAGGTAGTCTCGATCGCGTTTATTTGTCGGCAACCGGTTTCGCCCTTTTCCTCGGACAATATTCAGGCTCACACCTCCATTATGGCTGCTCTAATCTTAACTGCAACTGACAGGACAACATGTATCTGTCACCACCTTTCTCAAACATATAAGATCACTCATTTTGAATGAATTCATGCAACTAAGCATATTCAGGTGGACGCTTTGGCTGTTTATGGCTCCTTCTCCACGGTCACAAGCAAACAGGTCTTCGTTTACGGGAATTGCATGAACTATGCACAGACATCTGCTGTCACATACTTCCGGAAACTTACCAAGGACTTGTCCAATCTCGCCACGCAGAATCGCTATTGCACTGCGTTCCACTTATGGATCAACGCACTATTAAGTACACTGGCAAATGTTGGTTCATCAGTTTGGGTATGTCCACACGAGTTGTGGCTGAAGCTATCTACTAATGGAGGCTCAATTAAAGGCCAGACAGAAAGATAGATATCGGTATCAACGAGTACAGCGACTCACGTCTTCGAGTGACAAACGTTGATCTTCAGGCATCAGTGACAGTTTCAGTGCACTACGTTCGGTGGTGTGTAGTGAGATGGTTACTTCCGTACCACATAATGAAGAGATGATTGACAAAGTTCTGGTTACTTGTTGTTATTCAGCTTTGGATTTGGGAATTATTTTTTATACTGTGTTCGTCTGCTCTTTGGTAGAATTTGCGACAGGGGGCGGTGAAACTTGTCGTCACCACATTTTCGCCCGTGTTAGTTGACTCTGAAGGAAGCAGTTTGCCTAAACTGGGGCCCTTCGGATATCTACATCTACATCCATACTCCGCAAGCCACCTGACGGTGTGTGTCGGAGGGTACCTTGAGTACCTCTACCGGTTCTCCATTCTATTCCAGTCTCGTATTGTTCGTGGAAAGAAGGATTGTCGGTGTGCCTCTGTGTGGGCTCTAATCTCTCCGATTTTATCCTCATGGTCTCTTCGCAAGATATACGCAGGAGGGAGCAATATACTGCTTGACTCCTCGGTGAAGGTATGTTCTCGAACCTTCAACAAAAGCCCGTACCCAGCTACTGAGCGGCTCTCCTACAGAGTCTTCCACTGGAGTTTATTTATCATCTCCGTAACGCTTTCGCGATTACTAAATGATCCTGTAACGAAGCGCGCTGCTCTTCGTTGGATCTTCTCTATCTCTTCTACCAACCCTATCTGGTACGGATCCCATACTGCTGAGCAGTATTCAAGCAGTGAGCGAACAAGCGTACTGTAACCTACGTCCTTTGTTTTCGGATTGCGTTGCCTTAGGATTCTTCCAATGAATCTCAGTCTGGCATCTGCTTTACCGACGATCAACTGTATATGATCATTCCATTTTAAATCACTCCTAATGCCTACTCTCAGATAATTTATGGAATTAACTGCTTCCAGTTGCCGAACTGGTGTATTGCAGCTAAATGATAAGGGATCTTTCTTTCTATGTATTCGCAGCACATTACACATGCCTACATTGAGATTCAATTGCCATTCCCTGCACCATGCGTCAATTCGCTGCAGATCCTCTTGCATTTCAGTACAATTTTCCATTGTTACAACCTCTCGGTATACCACAGCATCATCCACAAAAAGCCTCAGTGAACTTCCGATGTCATCCACAAGGTCACTTATGTACATTGTGAATTGCAACGGTCCTACGACACTCCCCTGCGGCACACCTGAAATCAGTCTTACTTCGGAAGACTTCTCTCCATTGAAAATGACATGCTGCGTTCTGTTATCTAGGAACTCTTAAATCCAATCACACAAGTGGTCTGACAGTCCATATGCTCTTACTTTGTTCATTAAACTACTGTGGAGAACTGTATCGAACGCCTTGCGGAAGTCAAGAAACACGGCATCTACCTGGGAACCCTTGTCTAAGGCCCTCTGAGTCTCGTGGACGAATAGCGCGGGCTCGGTTTCACACGACCGTCTTTTTCGAAACCCATGCTGATTCCTACAGAGTAGATTTCTAGTCTCCAGAAAAGACATTATACTCGAACATAATACGTGTTCCAAAATTCTACAACTGATGGACGTTAGAGATATAGGTCTATAGTTCTGCACATCTGTTCGACGTCCCTTCTTGAAAACGGAGATGACGTGTGCCCTTTTCCAATGGTTTGGAACGTTACGCTCTTCTAGGATACACCGTCGACAGAGTGACTTGTGAAAATTCCCGTGCCTGCACAACCTCGCCAGTGGGGCATTGCATCCGCTGGACACCCACAATCTGGTTCTAATCGCAATGCGTTGATTTCGTGCGTCCATCGCATCCCTCACTTGACTGTATCACCCACTGTATTTTCCTCAACCCCGTCGGTTTGACGTTTCTCAATTACAATGTAATTATATGAAGATTGTATTTGTTCTTTCGGACATGTCCCAAAGAACAGATACCATCCATGACCATTTAGCGCTCTAGAATGAAATGATAATTAAATCAAGACCCTACGCTGTCGACAGGCGTTGATATACATGAACGGGGACAGTTGTGTGCTCCGACTGGGACCCGAACCCCGGATCTCCTGCTTACGTGGCAGACGCTCTATCCATCTGAGCCACCGAGGGCACAGAGGATAGCGTGAGTGCCGGGACTTATCCCCTGCGCGCTCCCCGTGAGACTCACATTCCCAACTAGAATGTAACTGATTGAATAAAATAATAAGTATAGTTGTCTATCACACGATGAAGTTCTTGACCATTACGAAAGCTGTCTAACAGCATACATAAAAATTAGTACTACTTTAGCAGCAGGACCAGGTACGAATAACGGCCATTGCATATCAAGATCGGGGACCAGTTGAAAGTTGTAAAGTCGTCTTGCGATTGCAAAAAAGTAGAATTACTATGAAGTAGGAACAGCTCCCACAATTATTAGTAACTCCGTCGTATAATATACAGCTGTACTTACAATATTATTCATTCGACTACAGTGAAATTCAGACCATCACAGGGTCATAAATCTGTTAGAATATGTAAATCACAACTGAAATTAAGGGTCGTTATGAAATGTTGTTTTTACACTGTCCGATCAAAAGTGTCCGGCCACCAGTCTGATATGGGGCGTGTCTATTCTTCGCCTTTAACACGGCTTGAGCTCTACTGTGGACATTTTCAGTGAGATGTCTGAATGTCTGTGGACGGGTGACAGCCCATTCTTCCTCAAGAGACGAAACCAGAGAAGGTAGAGATGCTGGACGCTGAGGCGAAGTCGACCTTCTAACTCATCCCAAAGCCGTTCCACGACTTCACATCGGGACTCTGAGCAGGCCATTCCATATAATCCACAAGTCATGACAAGGGTGCATTGTCATGTTGATACAATCATAGTCTGCCAACTGTTCGTCTGCTATACCTAGTACGCAAACTACAAAACGTGTTCATATCCTTCCGCAGTTAGCGTTGAGCCGCGGGGGCTCCAGTTCATTTTCTCTCTGTCTTCCCGGTGTCTTCTGTGACTGGCGCCCCGATAGCCGGCGCGAATTTAACTTCAGTTTTCGTAGATGATTACTGCCTTAGAGAGTTTGCAACAGGAGGCAGTGGGTTGTGAGGTGGAAAACGGGCAGGAGGGGCGCAGCGTAAGAGTATCAGGCGTGGGCTTTCTCTCGGACCAGTTCTTTCGGCCGTTCGTTATGTTTGTACTTACAACGCCTGTGGGTAGTGGCAATCACGTTGCGGAATTGACGGTGTCCTCTTACGGCCTTCACTGGATTCCCACTTCTCTGTTCACGTATGGTCTGCGGACCTAGACGCTTGCAAAAAGATGGTTCAAATGGCTCTGAGCACAATGGGACTTAACATCTGAGGTCATCAGTCGCTTAGAACTTAGAACTACTTAAACCTAACTAACCTAAGGACATCACACACGTCCATGCCCGAAGCAGGATGCGAACCTGGGACCGTAGTGATTGCGCGGTTCCAGACTGAAGCGCCTAGAACCGCTCGGCTACACCGGCCGGCTAGACGCTTGCAGTTTTGCCCTCATCGTTTCCGCGTATGCAAGGACCGTTACTCGAAAATTTTGCAGTCAGTATTGTTCGGGCTGTCATATATGTGCCTCTTCCGTTAGTGCCTTTTGGATCAATGGAACATTTTAGTTTACAGTGATTAGTGTTGACCATAACCATGATGCACCTTTTCATTTATTACACTGGTAGAAATTTTGGATATGAATTAGTGATTGTCCCTACGCTGGTGACCCCCCCCCCCCCCCCAATGAACCATGGACCTTGCTGTTGGTGGGGAGGCTTGCGTGCCTCAACGATACAGATAGCCGTACCGTAGGTGCAACCACAACGGAGGGGTATCTGTTGAGAGGCCAGACAAACGTGTGGTTCCTGAAGAGGGGCAGAAGCCTTTTCAGTAGTTGCAGGGGCGACAATCTGGATGATTGACTGATCTGGCCTTGTAATATAAACCAAAACGGCCTTGCTGTTGTGGTACTGCGAACGGCTGAAAGCAAGGGGAAACGACAGCCGTAATTTTTCCCGACAGCATGCAATTTTACTGTTTGCTTAAATGATGATGGTGTCCTCTTGGGTAAAATATTCCGGAGGTAAAATATTCCCCCATTCGGATCTCCGGGCGGGGACTACTCAAGAGGAGAAAGAAAACTGGCGTCCTACAGATCGGAGAGTGGAATGTCAGATCCCTTAATCGGGCAGGTAGGTTAGAAAATTTAAAAAGGGAAATGGATAGGTTAAAGTAGATATAGTGGGAATTAGTGAAGTTTGGTGGCAGGAGGAACAAGACTTTTGGTCAGGTGAATACAGGGTTATAAATACAAAATCAAATAGGGGTAATGCAGGAGTAGGTTTAATAATGAATAAAAAATAGGAGTACTGATAAGCTACTAAAAACAGCATAGTGAACGCATTAATGTGGCCAAGATAGATACAAAGTCCAAACCTACTACAGTACTACAAGTTTATATGCCAACGAGCTCTGCAGATGATGAAGAAATTGATGAAATGTATGATGAGACACAAGAAATTATTCAGGTAGTGAAGGTAGACAAAATTTAATAGTCATGGGTGACTGGAATGCGAGAGTAGGAAAAGGGAGAGAAGGAAACATAGTGGGTGAATGTGGATTGGGGCTAAGAAATGAAAGAGGAAGCCGCCTGGTAGAATTTTCCGCAGTGCATAACAATCATAGCTAACACTTGGTTCAAGAATCATGAAAGAAGGCTGTATACATGGAAGAATCCTGGAGATACTAAAAGGTATCAGATAGACTATATAATGGTAAGACAGAGATTTAGGAACCAGGTTTAAAATTGTAACACATTTCCAGGGGCAGATGTGGACACTGACCACAATGTATTGGTTATGAACTGTAGATTAAAATTGAAGAAACTGCAAAAAGGCGAGAATTTAAGAGATAGGACCTCGATAAACTGAAAGAAACAGAGGTTGTAGATAGTTTCAGGGATAGCATTAGGGGACGATTGACAGGAACAGAGGAAAGAAATACGGTGGAATAAGAATGGGTAGCTTTGAGAGGTGAAACAGTGAAGGCAGCAGAGAATCAAGCAGGTAAAAAGACGACGACTGGTAGAAATCCTTGGGTAACAGAAGATATACTGAATTTAATTGATGAAAGCAGAAAGTATAATAATGCAGTAAATGAAGCAGGCAAAAAGGAATACAAACGTATCAAAAATGAGATCGACAGGAAGTGCAAAATGGCTAAGCAGGGATGTCTAGAGGACAAATGTAAGGAGGTAGAGGAGCGTATCACTAGGGGTAACATAGATACATTCTACAGGAAAATTAAAGAGACCTTTGGAGAAAAGAGAACCACTTGCATGAGTATCAAGAGCTTTGATGGAAACCCAGTTCTAAGCAAAGAAGGGAAAGCAGAAAGGTGGAAGGAGTATATAGAGGGTCTATACAAGGCGACGTGACTGAGGACAACATTATGGAAATGGAAGAGAATGTAGATGAGGACGAAATGGGAGATAAGATACTACAGGAAGAGTTTGACAGAGCACTGAAAGCCCTGAGTCGAAACAAGGCCCCGGGAGTAGACAACATTCCATTGGAGCTAGTGACGGCCTCGGGAGAGCCAGTCCTGACAAAACTCTACCATCTGGTGAGCAAGATGTATGAGACAGGCTAAATAGCCTCAGACTTCAAGAAGAATATAATAATTCCAATCCCAAAGAAAGCAGGTGTTGACAGATGTGAAAATTACCGAACTATCAGTTTAGTAAGTCACAGCTTCAAACAACTAACGCGAATTCTTTAGAGACGAAAGGAAAAACTAGTAGAATCCGACCTAGGGGAAGATCAGTTTGGATTCCGTAGAAATGTTGGGAAGGGAGTGAGACAGGGTGTCATTCAATCTGTATATTGAGCAAGCACTAAAGGAAACAAAACAAAAATTCGGAGTAGGTATTAAAATCCATGGAGAAGAAATAAAAACTTTGAGGTTCGCCGATGACATTGTAATTCTGTCAGAGATAGCAAAGGACTTGGAAGAGCAATTGAACGGAATGGACAGTGCCTTGAAAGAAGGGTATAAGGTGAACATCAACAAAAGCAAAACAAGGATAATGGGATGTAGTCGAATTAGGTCGAATGATGCTGAGGGAATTAGATTAGGTAGTGAGACACTTAAAGTAGTAAAGTAGTTTTGGTATTTGGGGAGTAAAATAACTGATGATGGTCGAAATAGAGAGGATGTGAAATGTATACTGGCAATGGCAAGGAAAGCGTTTCTGAAGAAGAAAAATTTGTTAACATCGAGTATAGATTTAAATGTCAGGAAGTCGTTTCTGAAGGTATTTGTATGAAGTGTAGTCATGTATTGAAGTGAAACGTGGAAGATAAATAGTTTAGAAAAGAAGAGAATAGAAGCTCTTGAAATGTGGTGCTGCAGAAGAATGCTGAAGATTAGATGGGTAGGTCACATAACTAATGGGGAGGTATTGAATAGAATTGGGGAGGAGCTTGTGGCACAACTTGGCTAGAAGAAGGGATCGGTTGGTAGGACATGTTCTGAGACATCGAGGGATCACCAATTAAGTATTGGAGGGCAGCGTGGGGGGTAAAAGTCGTAGAGGGAGACCAAGAGATGAATACACTAAGCAGGTTCAGAAGGATGTAGGCTGCAGTAGGTACTGGAAGATGAAGAAGCTTGCACAGGATAGAGTAGCATGGAGAGCTGCTTCAAACCAGTCTCAGGGCTGAAGACCACAACAACAACTTCGCTGGTGATAAAGGGTAAAACTGAGACTTTCTGTTCAATGATTTTGAGATTTTTTTGTTCTGTAAGCTGTGTACTTTTATCTTTTAATTATTTGAAGGGCAATTCCCTGTATTAATATACCTGTTTTGAAACTAGGTTATAGATGGTTGTCAAGCTTGAGGACTGATTCAAGGAAACACTGTTTGTAATGTCTACTCACTAAGTATTCCCTTGGTGGGGTAGGTTGTGGGGGGTGAGGGGTAAGATTGATCAGTTATTTGTTCTATCTGTAGGCAACTGGCTCTGCAGTTTTGGCGTATGGTTTACATAAATTGTTTGGAGAGACGTTAATCATTATATTTTTATGCTCTCTTACCAGCGATTTCCTTCAGGCAGTTTTTTTTTTTTGAGAGTAATACTTGCTACTAATTTTATGATGGATTTTTTGGCCTTGTAGCCTTGGTCTCTTAAGAAGGTTGCTATTGCTGTTCACGTAATTTGTTTTTCACCAATGCAGTACCTGATCGCAGCGCTTCTTAGCCTTGTGAAGCGCGAGTCCGACATTTCTGCGGCTACTGGCCCGAGGGCCTGTTGCTGTTCTGCACCCTGCCTGTGTCTGCGTTTGAAGCGCGTCCGCTATTCCTATAGTGGAACTGTTCACCTTGGCGGCTTGCCTTCTTTAAGTTAAGTTTCGCTTTTCCCTTCTTAAGGCCCTGATGTATTTGCTTTAACTTCCAAATATTCTGCCTAAAGGACTATATGAGATGGATGTTGTAATATGGTTTACAGGCAATTACTTCGAATGTTCCAATATTTGGTTATACATGTGGCATCCCGAGGAAGATTTCAGTGTAACTTCCGTCCTGATTGTCATCTTCTTATATTTATGTTTTTAATTATAACTCACTATTCCCTACTTGAGCTTAATTTGTCATTGTATCCATTGTATGGATGTCTAAGCATTCATTGTGGTGTCTGTTTCTTCTATATCGTGTCTCCCTACCATTTTCGCGCAACGACGCTCTGAGCGTGTTTTTTAGGGAATTAACTAGTTTGAACCTGGGACCTGTTGCTGGTAAGGAGACGCCAGACAACACATGACATGTAGAATTCAGAAGAGTTCAGTGAGACTAGCGATGATATAACCAAATACTAAATGATCTCAGCGACAGCTCCACTGCACTCCCTGTAAAAGAATCTTAATACTAACTAAATTTAGTGGAAAGGGTTGAAGGCTTTACTATTTTTAGTTAGCTGGTACAATAATGTCGAAAAAGCAGTAAAGTTAACCATTGGAAGTTTTATGCTACTCACAAAACATCGTTTATAAATTGCACTATTGATAAAAGGAAATGTTTTAATACAGGATGGTAAAAACCAACTGCGTTCAACAAAAATGTGAACGAATATTCCCTAAATGGGTTCCCAAGTTCTACAATCGATCGAAGGATGACCTATGCCATATCACATCTATAATCTAGGTTTAATTTAAGTTTCACAAAAGAGAAAGCTGTCAAAATGGTCTACAGTGACCCTCAATTATCTTTAATTACTTATTTAACTTGTCGTAAATTTCAGTGGCTGATGTGGGTTCTCAATAACTATATAAAAGAAAAATCATCGCGTTTCAGATCTTTTCTTCAAGTGGCAAATGTGAACACCATGAGTTTTAATTAACGATCGACACTAGTATTACGCAAAAAGGGGGTGTAACAGATGAGACTTCTGCAGTTCTGAGTGAAGCCTTATGCTCTCAAAAATGCGGCATCGCTTGCGTTCATTACCTTGTCGGTGTTTAGGCAGCGTCAGGGCGACAGCGGCCGGCGCACCAGCCATCCAGCTCGCCGTCTCGGAACTAACTCTCTCTAACTTCTCGATACTACAATTTACCGAAGTTGGTTTAAAAAACTATCTGGCTATGTTTTCATCTGACCAATCAGGGTCTCAATGTTAACCTTAAGCTCCGCCTACAAAAATTCTGTCTATCCAATGAGAAACGTTATACTTTTCGTGGTGGGGCAATGTTTTTAAAGTTTGCAACGTAACAGAGACGCTAAAAAGTCTCGCGCTAAAACCTGCAGCTGGTGTGGTCCTCTTAGCGTTATAGTAAGATCTATACTGTTCTTCTGGAGGGCTCTAGCTTTTAACATGGGCTGCGGGGGTGGTCCTTGACGTACGTGAGACACGAAAAAGTCTCACGCTAAAACGTGCGGGTGGTGAGCCCTACTGGTTAGCTGGCGACGTGGGTGTCCAGTCCATCCCTTATCGTAGGGCCTTCTAGCTTAACACGGTTCTGCTCTCGGCTTCTGTCCTCATTTCTCCCCTCGGAACTGCGTCTGCCTCACGGTGGGAAGGTACGACATGCATTTAGGCATTCTTGTGTTAGTCTGTGGCATTCCATTTGCTCACTCGTTACTTGTATTACTTTGGTTAATTTAATGTCACGATTTATTCGGAGCTATATGACATACTAGTAGATTTGCTTATTATGTCAGCGTTTTCATGGAAGGTGTTCGATTTACCTGACTGCTTACATATCACCACCCTCCGAACTTAATTTTTGCACTGAATTTAGTCAATCGTTGTCCAAATCAGTCAAAAATTTTCTAATTTATCTAAATTTTGTTGCATATTGTTCAGCCACGTTATTCTGTTCTATGCTAGTTTGTATTACTAATTTATATTTTTATATTCGTCCACATTATAATTAAAATGACAAGAGAGGAATATTTTTATACTATTATTAATTTTTAATTATTTTCTTTCTTTATTTAAGTGTGAAGTTTGTTTTTTAAGAAGTTTGTTATCGAAAGTGAGGAGTCTTTCACATCTATTTTCTTAGAAATATTGTTTTTATAAATGTAGTAATTAAGTAAAATCAATTCCTAACACATTTTCTAAATATCATGTACAAGGAAAATGTTTTTGTTTCTAGACACGCATTTCAACATTGTTACACTAACAAATAAGAATTATTTCCAAGAATTGCTTTGACAAAGAAATATACATACGCAAGTATTGAGATATTATCCTACTAAATGGTACAAATGTTAAAAAAAAGGAAAACATCCAACAAGATAATTTTTTATTCTTTGTTTTTATATGGAGATACTAAGTAAATATAGTTTTTCTTTCATTTTTAAGAAGAGAAAATAAGTGGCATATTGTTTCTTTATATACTGTCCATTTCAGAACTAATGACTTATTTTTATCGATAGTCCATTTTTTATTTAAGTCCATAGTCAATGACTGTTATTTTGTAGTTTATTAGCTGTCTGGTGTGCTTAACTTATTTAGTTTTTCACACGTTTCTTTTGCACAATTCCTACATCGCATAATTTGATTTCACACGTTCACACAATCCTGTGAATGTTTAAGCAAGAGGTTGGCGAATGTTTTTGCACGAAGGTGATGGACTTGAGCGAGATGTATGTGGGCAAGTATTTGATGTACAGCTTCGTTCGTCGTTCCTTGTTGGCTTTGCAAGTGTGTGCTGCTGTTGTGGAGGTCCCATAATGGAATGGAGCTGTGAGTGCAGAATTTCGTGGTTTACTGGCTTTGTATGCATTAAAGTCATCGTTATGTGTCGCTGAATGCGGTCGTTTTTCGTTGTAATACTTTGCAGACGACTAGTTTATAATAGGATAGGGATTTGGGAAGGTATGTCGTCTATTCTTCACCCATCTTCTTTCTTGGTCTCAATCTTGTGAATCTTCAACTTCTGTTCTTCCTGCTTTTTCTCTGCTTCTTACTTGATTCTTGGTTCTTCTCTGGGAAGGATATGGAAATATTTATTGATAACTAGTTGCTTTGAAGTTCTCCTCCTAGTAACAGTTTGATAAATTATTTGGGCGTGTCATTTTTAGTTTGTGGAACTTTTCTTCAGTTTTGTGCATCAGCGTACTGTTTAATAGCAGTAGTGTGACTTTTACACATATTTTTTGCCAGCGGTGGCTTGCCCAAGCTGTCTTCTCGTCGCGCCGTTTTTTTGGTCGCTACGCTGAGTTGGGGGGGCCCGGGGTTTACGAGCGGTGAAAATCGGGTGTCCCTACACCGGTCTATCCTGACGTTTGGCGTTCCCTCGCGTGTCTGCAGGGGTCACTGTGCGGCTCGGTGTTCCATCCCAGCAGGGTTCCTGCTAGCGGGCAAATTTATTGCCCACTTTCGCTACAAGGGCCTTCTGTTGGTTTCGCTGTCCTTTCCCTTCTCTCGACGCTCCTGCTATGTAGGAACCGTGTCTTGCTAATTACGTCCTTTTCGTTCTTGATACATCTCACGTTGCAACTTGTGTGTTGTTGCATCTCTTCCTTGCTGGAGTTTTTACAATGGTTCTTACAAAAGTTTTACTTATAATTATCTAACATGTGTCTAGTATCTACTTGTTTTACGCCTTCTTAAAAAGCTTTACAAATTTCGGCGCCTTTTCCATGTTACAATTCTAAGATATTTGGAGTCTTAACGTCTACTCAAGAATCCTCAAATTCGTGTTTTATTTTTGTATAGTGTCGTGGTGTATAGCATTTTAGTGTTTCATGCTGTTAGCCTATCTACGCTTTATCCCTTCACCTTAATCTGTGGTACTACTGGTGTTATTATTGAAACTACTTTCTTTTTCCCACCTTCCTCTCTCTTCATTCTTCTTTCTCCTGACGATCTTATCTGCAACATAATCTTGAAATCTTGTGCTGATTATTTACCAGTAATAAAATTAATCTTCAAACTTTTTGATATGGCTCACATGGTGAAGTCCTAAGGTTTTGCCTGTTTTTGGGTTCATTAGTTCTACAGCATTATCATGAGCAATTTGGCTAATTATGACAGGTCCTTTGTATGCAGCGTAAAACTTATGTATTTTGTGTTTCTGTTTGCTGGAGAGATGGTGTGTTTTTACAAATACTTTCTGGCCTACTGAGAATGTTCTTTTAATTGCTGGTCTATCTCCTCTTTCTTTTCTTTTAATGGCTGCCTTTCTGATGTTGGAGAGTGCTTTTGCTATGACTTGTTTGTGCTGTCTACGTGGTGCAATAGGAAATCTAACATTTTCTCTGGTTATGTTCGGGGGTTCAATTCTTTTAAGTAAAGTAACTGGAGTTAGTAGTGTAGTGCTATGTGGCATTTCATTTATTACTGCTTGAACATCTTTAAGGTATATATCCCAAGTGTTGTGTCTTTTGTCTGCATATAAACGGCATAAAGTGCCTATGTCCTTCATAGATCGTTCTGCTGGATTTACACTAGGTTTGTACTTAGATATGTAGATGGGTTTTATTTTGTGTTGTTTTAACGTGTTCTGCCATCGCACTGATTTGTATTGTGGGCCATTGTCAGAAATTATTCGTTCCACTCGACCTACTTGTCTGAGTAAATCTTGTCTAAATGCTTCACTTATAGCAAGTCCTGTTGCTCGTTTTAATGCTGTCAAGGTAACATATTTAGAAGTAAGTTCCAGAACGACAAATATGAAAATATATCCATTTTTTGTGCGTGGGAGGGGCCCCATCAAATCTGTTGCAGCTAATTGTTTTAATCTTTTAGGGATTATCGGAAACATAGATGGTTTGGTTTGGAAAGTGACGTGTTTAGCCCTCATACATTTTTTGCATTTGACTAATACTGTTCTAATTCGTCTTTCCATATTAGGAAAATGGCTTGTTTGTTTTATTTTTAAAAAGCATTTCTTTGGTCCAAAGTGACCATTAATTAAATGTGTATACCATATGTACTTATTAATTAGTTCATCTGGGATATAAATTAGCCATTCATTCCTTGCAACATTTCGTCTAAAAAATTAAACATTGTTTTTTACGAGATAGTGCTGTCGAATGTCTGGAAAATCCTTACTTCTCCACTTGTGTTTGATTCCTAGTATTTCGGGATCCTTGTCCTGTTCTTTGCCTATGTTTTTCAATGCTGTCTTAATGTAGTTTTCGAAAGGTACTTGTTTTATATAGTACATTGTAAACTGGTCTTCTGCTGCTTCCAAACCTATGTTATTGGATGCACCCTGTGGACATCGTGATAAAGCATCTGCTAATACATTCGCTGGTCCTGGTACGTGTGTAATAGTGAAGTCAAATTCTTGTAGTATTAACATCCATCTGGCTAACCTCCCATGAGTTAGTTTGGCGGATAACAGAAATTCTAATGCTTTGTGGTCAGTATATACTTCTGTTTTTCTTCCGATTAGGAAATATCGAAAACGTTGGAAGCCCCATGCAATGGCCAATGCTTCCAGCTCCTTGACTGAATAGTTTTTCTCGCTTTTTGTGAGTACCCGACTGGCAAAGGCAATTGTTCTATTCTTGGAATAACACAACTCCTAAACCTGTTTTCGCGCTATCAGTGGCCATACAAAAATTTTGTGTTAGATCAGGATGTGCTAAAATCGGTGCTGTTGTTAGTGCGTTTTTCACTTCTAAAAAGTCTTCATTGGCTTGTTGATCCCATACCCATGGGGTGTTTTTTCCAGTCAATGCACCTGGCGTGGTTTTGCGAGAGAGTCGAGCCAAATAAATTTTTTATAGAATCCGGTGAGACCTAGAAATCCTCTGAGAGTTTTCTTATTATATGGAGTACAGAATTCTTTGATTGCCGTTAGTTTTTCTGGGTCGGACATTACCCCTTTCTCGAAAATTATGTGTCCTAGAAATTTGACCTCTCGCCTTCCAAATTTGGATTTTGTTATATTTACTGTGACCCCATGCTCTTTCATGATCTGTAAAAACTGATTTAATGTGTCGTTGTGATGTTCCCAAGAGGGTTCTGCTATAATCACATCATCAACATAACAAGTATTTTTTTGTAAAATTTCAGGAATGAGTATAGTATTAAATCCCCTAATAAACGCTGCTGATGATATGTTTAAACCAAATGGCAATCGTATAAACTGGTAACATCTACCGAATACGATAAATGCTGTAAATTTTCTACATTCTGGGGCCAATTCTATTTGCCAGAAACTACTCCATAAATCAATTGATGAAAATATCTTAGCACCGTGGAAGTTTTGTATCAATTCCTCTAATTTTTCTGGGCGATCTGTCTCAGTGATTATGATTGTGTTGAGCTGCCTGGAATCAAGCACTAACCTGATGCTCCCATCTCGTTTTTGTACAATATGGAGCGGGCTGTTATATGTGGCGATAGCTGGTTCAATAATATCGTCATCTAACATTTTGGATATCTCCTGGAATACTTTATTCCTATAGCTTAATGGGATTGTATAGGGTGGCACCCTAAATGGTTTGTGCTGTTTTACTTCAAACTTGTACTGAAAGTGCTTAACACTGCCAGTCTCAGGTAAAAATACCTCTGCTTTATCTCGTAAAATATCCACTAATTCTCTTTTACTGTGTTCCGAAATACATTGAACTTCTTGTAATTTTTCGTCGATTTCTTTATGGACTTTTAACATGAGTTGAGGCGATTCCCCCTTTTGTGCATACCTTTCTAATTCTTCATCCTCTTTATCTCGCATCATTCTTAATTGTTTGTTTATAACTGGTATTTCTTCTAATTTTAGCTTTTGCTCAAAGAGAAGTGTGACATTCCCGAATGATACGCTACCTTTCCCCATATCCATTATCGCTCGTCTCTCATTTAAAAAATCTGCACCTATAATCAAATCTACAGTTAGTTTAGGCATAATTACGAAGTTGGCGTCGATCTTTTGACCTTGGCACGAAAGTGTTAACCTTGTTTGTCTCGTAACTTCCGCAGCATTGTTTCTAATAGGACCTCTTACTTTAATCTTACGTGTTTTCAGAACTGGCAATTCCTCATTGGCATTACACTGCATGAATAAATTTTCTGAGATCGCAGTCAGTTCACTTCCGCTATCAATTACAATATTGACTGGGATATGCTTTACCATGGCCTTCACAATTGGTTAAATTTGAAAGGGTTGGTTCTGTTCTTCTTCTTCTTCTTGCATCAACGAATCCTCCACTGAATCATACATGAGTCTTTTTAGGAATTTCCCTTGTGAATTCGAACTTTCTGTAGGATAAGCTTCGACTGCTACTTCTCTCTCTTTTATTTCCTCTTCTCTATTTCTTCCTTCTTTTACGCTTTCTTCTACATCTTCTACTTTTTCCTCATCCTCATCTATCTTCTCCTTCTTCGTCGCTACTTCGACATAATCGCATCTAAACGCTCTAATTATCGCTCCATAACTTCCTTCATTATATACGTTGGGTTGTGTGCCCACTTGTAACTTATTTTCAACTTCTGTCGACTGCGCATTATCCTCATTGAATTCGCTTTCCCTGGTTTCCATATCAAATAGCTCTGCAATACTCATTACTTCGTCCTTTCCTCCTACATTCGCTGTGCATGCCTCTGGTAATTCATCTTCCTCGTCAGTATTCTCCCAATTAATTTCGTCCCAACATGATATTCTTATTTTCTTGTCTTCGTTTTCATCTGGTCCCTGCGGATTTGTTTCTTCCTTCTTTTCTTCTCGTGATAAGATTTTTACTTCTCTGTTCAAGGTGCTGCAATTTTCCTGGGTCGGTAGGTCATTCTCTTTGGCATGGGCGGTTAGCTGTCAAATCGAACTTTTATTGGGGTTTGATCGTCTTACCTCCACGTCTTCTATCTGTACTCGCTTTTCTTGTTCAGCTTGTTGATAGTGGTTTGTTTGTTGATAATTTGTCGGTCTATTGGTTCTCCAGTACCCGTTCCGGTTGTCGTTATTCCCTCTGTAATAGTTGTTGCCGTTCCTGGGTGAATTATAGTTATTGTGATATTCTCTTCTAAATCCAAAACCGGTTCTTTGTTGAAATCTATTGTCGTTTCTTGGTGCGAAGTTATCACGTGGTTCGTAATTATTGTTTCTTCGTACTGTGTCTTGTGGATTCCACTGCTTTTTGCTTTCGTTTTCACGTGCACTTCGTCTTTTCCTTGCATCATCTTTCGAAAATATGAACTCTAGTTCCCTTAGAATACCTTTAAATGCTTCGACGTCATTGCCTCCGCGACCTACTAATGATTGCTGCTAATTCAATGGTAGCTTCATCGCGCATAATTTAATCAACTCTCCGTCACTGTATGGTACATCTAGCATTGATTTTTGTTTGCCATTACTTCGAAAAATTTCACGGGACTCTTCTCTCCTGAATTTTCAAAATATGGGTTCTGTAATAATTCGTACTTCACTCTGTTCTGTGCTTCGCTGGACCAATATCGTGAGAGAAACTTCTCTCTGAAATCTTTGTACGATCTGCATGTCGCTGCAACATTCTGCATGGTTTCTGCGACTGTTCCTGACATGTGTGCACATATAAAGTCTAATTTTTGTGCTAGCGTTCAGTGTTCTGGTAATCCTACTCGGAATTGACCAATAAAAGTTCGTGGATGTAATGAGTTTCCTTCTCGAAAGTGTAGAAATTTTCTGACTGTGAGGAAATGATCGTTGTCGTACTTCGTCATAGTTCCATACGAAATTTGCGATTCTTCGCCACTTTTGTTTCTGATCATTTCTCCCGTCGTTCTTTCCGGTTGTGGTAGATCCATTGGATATTGTCCACTGTAACTTTCGCCTACCCTTGCGTAGTATCGTTGGAGTGGTACGCAATGATTTTCTTCCATCGGTTGTGAACGTGTAGCTGAATGCATTGCGCTGTACTCTTCGTGACCTGGCTTTCCATTGTCACGTATGTTACTTTCCGTCTGTGATTGGAATCGCAAATGCGTAATATCTTCGTTAATTGCTTGTTTTTCCGGTGCTGTTACAGATACGGATGTGGCTGCAGACTCAGTGCTTGTTCGATCCTGTTCACTACGCTCTTCGATGGTTTGCAACAACTCTGTTCGCAATTTCTGAAATTGTCGCTTCGTTTGCGCTTCTATTTTGACTATGCGGTTATCATATCTTTTCAGCGCTGCTTTTGTGATAAGTTTGTATAACACACTGTTTTCAACAATTTCACGCGCTGTACCTGCTGCTTGTCTAGTAATTGCGTTTGTCTGTTTCTTTAGTTTCTTGACCTCTGCCTGGGTGTTGTTACGTAATGTTTTGATCTCGTCCTGAATGTCATTACGCAATGTTTGTACGTCCACTTATACCTTGTCAATGTCTGTTCTCAATTGATTGTGACCTGTTACTAAGTTTCCTATCACTTCTCGAGATTCTTTTGCCTCGTCTTCAATATGACTTAGGTGTAACTGAATTTTTTTGTTTTGTTCTTTAATCTTACGCATTTGTCTCGTGGTTTCTGCATTCTGAATTTCAATTTGGTTCGTAATTTCTTTATTCTGCCTTGTCACGGTTTCCGTAATTTGTTGTAATAATTCTGCCAGATTGGAGGGTCCTATTGCGTTTTCTTCCGACGTCCTACGCTCTGTGTTTTCGCCCAAGTGTTGGTTCACAACCGATTGCATTGAACTGTGCTGTGACACGTTTTTGCTCGCATTCCTTGTACTCTGTGGTGAGGGACCTCTGATTTCTTGTACTATGGGTTCTACGTATTCAAGACGCAAATTAGAATCCTCATCGCCTGTCTCACTACATTCCTGCTCCTCTGTCGTATGCTGACCTAGGTTTTCTGTGCCTTGGCGTACATTATCCTCGTTATGGTGCGTTATCTGTCCTATTTCTCGCGATACTGCATCGTCTGTTGTGCTGTCCTCTATTCTCTGTCCATTTTCATGCTGGGTCTCTATCTCAATTCGGTCAAGGTCTCGATCTGCTATTGCTAATCTTTCCGAATCCCTTATTTTCTGTTTTAAAAGCAATTCACGCGCCCTACTTCGAGTCAACATGCGCTCATACGAACTCACGCGTTTCCTAAACTTTTTGTTCACACGACTTGACAAACCATTCACTTACTTGTTGGGTCAGAACCAACTTGTCAACGATGTATCCGCCACCTGCGCGCTTGCATTGGAGAGAAAACTTAATTCTAACAATTTTCAATATTCATAACTTAATTATGCTATTGTATCTGCTAAAATGTCTTTCTTGAATACTTTTACTATCTATCGCTGCAGCTACTTTTTTCGACTATGTATAACTTAAGGAAAAAAATTTACTATGAAAATTTTTCAGCAGGTATTTTTCTGACCTAGTTAGGCACGTGGTCGACCTTCAATCATGGTATTTTACCATCCTGGCAGGGTCGCCATTTTCTAAACATTCATGGTGGTGTCTGTTTCTTCTATATTGTGTCTCCCTACCACTTTTGCGCAATGACACTCTGAGTGTTTTTTTAGGGAATTAACTAGTTTGAACCTGGGATCTGTTGCTGGTAAGGAGACGCCAGACCACACATGACATGTAGAATTCAGAAGAGTTCAGTGAGACTAGCGATGATATAACCAAATACTAAATGATCTCAGCGTCAGCTCCACTGCCCTCCCTGTAAAAGAATCTTAATACTAACTAAATTTAGTGGAAAGGGTTGAAGGCTTTCCTATTTTTAGTTAGCTGGTAAAATAACGTCGAAAAAGCAGTTAAGTTTACCATTGGAAGTTTTATGCTACTCACAAAACATCGTTTATAAATTGCACTATTGATAAAAGGAAATGTTTTAATACAGGATGGTAAAAACAACTGCATTCAACAAAAATGTGAACGAATATTCCCTAAATGGGTTCCCAAGTTCTACAATCGATCGAAGGATGACCTATGCCATATCACATCTATAATCTAGGTTCAATTTAAGTTTTGCAAAAGAGAAAACTATCAAAATGGTCTACAGTGACCCTCAATTATCTTTAATTACTTATTTAACTTGTCATAAATTACAGTGGCTGATGTGGGTTCTCAATAACTATATAAAAGAAAAATCATCGCGTTTCAGATCTTTTCTTCAAGTGGCAGACGTGAACACCATGAGTTTTAATTAATGATCGACACTAGTATTACGCAAAAAGGGGGTGTAACAGATGAGACTTCTGCAGTTCTGAGTGAAGCCTTATGCGCTCAAAAATGCGGCATCGCTTGCGTTCATTACCTTGTCGGTGTTTAGGCAGCGTCAGGGCGACAGCGGCCGGCGCACCAGCCATCCAGCTCGCCGTCTCGGAACTAACTCTCTCTAACTTCTCGATACTACAATTTACCGAAGTTGGTTTAAAAAACTATCTGGCTATGTTTTCATCTGACCAATCAGGGTCTCAATGTTAACCTTAAGCTCCGTCTACAAAAATTCTGTCTATCCAATGAGAAACGTTATACTTTTCGTGGTGGGGCAATGTTTTTAAAAGTTTGCAACGTAACAGAGACGCTAAAAAGTCTCGCGCTAAAACCTGCAGCTGGTGTGGTCCTTTTAGCGTTATAGTAAGATCTATACTGTTCTTCTGGAGGGCTATATCTTTTAACATAGGCTGCGGGGGTGGTCCTTGATGTACCTGAGACGCGAAAAAGTCTCACGCTAAAACTTGCTGGTGGTAGTGGCCCTTTTTGTGTTATCGTAAGATCTATACTGTTTTTCTGGAGGGCTCTAGGTTTTAACATGGGCTGGGGGGTGGTCCTTGACGTACCTGAGACACAAAAAAGTCTCACGCTAAAACGTGTGGGTGGTGAGCCCTACTGGTTAGCTGGCGACGTGGGTGTCCAGTCCATCGCTTATCGTAGGGCCTTCTAGCTTAACACGGTTCTGCTCTCGGCTTCTATTCTCGTTTCTCCCCTCGGAACTGCGTCTGCCTCACGGTTGGAAGGTAAGACATGCATTTAGGCATTCTTGTGTTAGTCTGGTATTACTTTGGTTAATTTAATGTCACGATTTATTCGGAGCTATGTGACATACTAGTAGATTTGCTTATTATGTCAGCGTTTTCATGGAAGGTGTTGGATTTAGCTGACACCTTACAGATGAAGGAAAATTTGTCAGATCTCCTATGCTTGGGTGTTTATGCTAAATTACCAGTTCCTAAAAAACTGGCTGCTGTGACCGAGTGGTTTTAGGCGCTTCAGTCCTGAACCGCGCAGCTGCTGCGGTCGCAGGTTCGAATCCTGCCTCGGGCATGGGTGTGTGTGATGTCCTTAGGTTAGTTAGGTTTAAGTAGTTCTAAGGCTAGGGGAATGGTGACCTCAGATGTTAAGTCTCATAGTGGTTAGAGCCACTTGAACCATTTGAACCAGTTCCTAATAACTGTGACTGTTTGCGAAGATTGGGCAAGAGTTATCTTTCGCTTACCTCTTGTTTGAGAGACGTTTTATTATGACGTATTTTTAGCAAGGATTGAAAGTTTAATAATGTCAATCTGCGGTTAAAATTTTAAAAAGGCTTATTTTCATTTAACAACCTCTTATGTTCAGAGATATTTGGTGATTATTGTATTTTATTTTGTGCCGTCATGTGCACTGTACATGATATGATCATTCGAAGGACAAATGGTCAAGAATTGAACACCGAACGTTCCCTGTGATTCTTTTCGTTTCCTAACCTGTACACTGAGGTTTCGAGCGTTCTGTTAAGGGTGACAAAGGGAACGCTCAGTAACCATGAAAACACCGCCATACTGTAAGAACACCCAGCCTGTACTTCAGTGTTGACACTACACGTGCTGGTGGGGAACTGTCTCCAGGCTTTCACCAAACCCAAACCCTTCCATCGGATTGCCACAGGGTAGCATGAGTCATCTCCCCCCCCCTCCCCTCCTATTTTCTAGTTATGCACTGTCCACAGGCATCGCGCTTTACACCAACTCAAGCGTCGCTTATCAATGACTACAGGAATGTCTCGCTAATGAGGACGTGCTTATAACTCATTATTCTCAACTACCTATGCACCGTCATTGCACTGTCTGGACTGCTCGTAGGGGTTTGGAACCAAAGAGTGAATTCTGCAGCTGGTTTCTTACGATGTTTTGCCGCCACCTTCCTCGGTGCTCGATGGCGCCTGTCCGTCAATAAATGAGGTCTACCCGGTCTAAACTCTTTCGCGTTTCTACTAGAAAGGCTGGAATGTCCACTGATTTTTTACTCTGGTGGCACACAGTGACTAGTCCACACTCGAATTCACTGAGCTATCCTGGTTGACGCAGACCACTGTTAGCGCTCTTCTCCTAGCAACACAGCACTCTCAGCCTCCGATTACACTTGAGATGGATATGGTGTCTGTTCTTTCGGAAGAAATAAATAAAAAGTTTAAGGTTCGCCGATGACATTATAATTCTGCCAGAGACAGCAAGGGACTTCTAAGAGCAGTTGAACGGATTGGACAGTGTCTTGAAAGGAGGATATAAGATGAACATCAACAAAAGCAAAACGAGGATAATGGAGTGTAGTCAAATTAAATTGGGTGATGCTGAGGGAATTAGATTAGGGAATGAGACGCTTATAGTTGTAGATGAGCTTTGCTATTTGGGGAGCAAAATAATTGATGATGGTCGAAGTTGAGAAGGTATGAAATGTAGACTGACAATGGCAAGGAAAGCGTTTCTGAAGAAGAGAAATTTGTTAACATCGAGTATAGATTTAAGCGTCAGGAATTCGTTTCTGAAAGTATTTGTTGGAGTGTAGCCATGTATGAAAGTGTAACATGGACGATAAATAGTTTGGACAAGAAGAGAATAGAAGCTTTCGAAATGTGGTGCTACAGAAGAATGCTGAAGATTAGATGGGTAGATCACATAACTAATGAGGAGGTATTGAATACAATTGGGGAGGAGTGTGTGGAACAACTTGACTAGAAGAAGGGACCGGTTGATAGGACATGTTCTGAGGCATCAAGAGATCACAAATTTAGCATTGGAGGGCAGCGTGGAGGGTAAAAATCGTAGAGGGAGACTGGGAGATGAAGAAGCTTGCACAGGATAGAGTAGCATGGAGAGCTGCATCAAACAAGTCTCAGGACTGAAGACCACAACAACATATAGAAGAAAAGTCCTCTGGCTGGCAATGAAAATGTTATTAACATTATTAATGTTTACATAGCAAATACATATTTCAGTATGGTTGTACGTTCAATTGTAATGTACACATTTGGAGAGATTTGGTGACCCAAAATGGTCTTAATTTCTCCGAATGGATAGTCTAAATAAAATAGCAAGTACAGCTGTCTGTTATAAGATGTAGTTCCTAAAGTGATGTTAATCATTTGAAACTTGGGTCGCAGTTCTAGATCAGGCTGGAGGAGCGTAAGTGAACTTAGGAGTGCATCAGGTTATATTTATTATTAAATTACACTACTGGCCATTAAAATTGCTACACCATGAAGATGACGTGCTACAGACCCGAAATTTAACCGACAGGAAGAAGGTGCTGTGATATGCAAATCAATAGCTTTTCAGAGCATACACACAATGTTGGCGCCGGTGGCGACACCTACAACGTGCTGACATGAGGCAAGTTTCCAACCGCTTTCTGATACTCAAACAGCAGTTGACCGGCATTGCTTGGTGAAACGTTGATGTGATGCCTCGTGTAAGGAGGAGAAATGCGTACCATCGGATTGTACCCTATCACGATTGCGGTTTATCGTATTGCGACATTGCTGCTCGCGTTGGTCGAGATCCAATGACTGTTAGCAGAATATGGAATCGGTGGGTTCAGGAGGGTAATACGAAACGCTGTGCTGGATCCCAACGGCCTCGTATCACTAGCAGTTGAGATGACAGGCATCTTCATGACTGTAACGGATCGTGCAGCCACGTCTCGATCCATGAGTCAACAGATGGGGGCGTTTGCAAGACAACAACCATCTGCAAAAACAGTTCAACGACGTTTGCAGCAGCACGGACTATCAGCTCGTACACCATGGCTGCGGGTACCCTTGACGCTGCACCACAGACAGGAGCGCCAGCGATGGTTTTCTCAAAGACAAACCTGAGTGCACGAATGGCAAAACGTCATTTTTTCGGATGAATCTAGGTTCTGTTTACAGCATCATGATGGTCGCATCCATGTTTGGCGACATCGCGGTAAACGCACATTGGAAGGGTGTATTCGTCATCACCGTGCTGGCGTATCACCTGGCGTGATGGTATGGGGTGCCATTGGTTACACGTCTCGGTCACCTCTTGTTCGTATTGACGGCACTTTGAACAGTGGACGTTACATTTAAGATGTGTTACGACCCGTGGCTCTACCCTTCATTCGATCCCTGCCTAAACCCTACATATCAGCAGGATAATGCACGACCGCATGTTGCAGGTCCTGTACGGGCCTTTCTGGATACAGAAAATGTTCGACTGCTACCCTGGCCAGCACATTCTCCAGATCTCTCACCAACTGGTCGATGGTGGCCGAGCAACTGGCTCGTCACAATACGCTAGTCAGTACTCTTTATGAACTGTGGTATCGTTTTGAAGCTGCATGGGCAGCTGTACCTGTACACGCTATCCAAGCTCTGTTTGACTCAATGCCCAGGCGTATCAAGGCCGTTATTATGACCAGAGGTGGTTGTTCTCTGTACTGATGTCTCAGGATTTACGCACCCAAATTGCGTGAAAATGTTATTACATGTCAGTTCTAGTATAATATGTTTGTCCAATGAATACCCGTTTATCATCTGCATTTCTTCTTTGTGTAGCAATTTTAATGGCCAGTAGTGTACCTTGCATTATGAATGTGGAATACACACAATGACTGTGACACAACTTTCAAGCTTGAAACACCCCAGTTTAATTCCTTTATTGGGTTTTGTGTAATTTACCGAAGCCGCCAAACAGTTAATTATTATGATTATATGACCGTGAGCTTAATGGATGAAGGCTATCGGTTTTCCTGCTGTGGTTTTGGGGGGTATTTCATCCGAGCTGTTCTGAGATTGAATAGTGGAAATGATAGAAAATTTGTCTATTATTAAGGACCACAAAGGTTGCGATGTACAAACTGATATATATATTTCCTACTAACACACAAATGCTGAGGCAGTTGCTACCTTTGCCTTACACGTCTAATCACAGTTATATCGTTTTATTGGTTGTTGATTTCGTCACACGCAATGATGATGGTTAACATTCACAACAATCCTCACTGCAATCCACGGTTGTTGCTGGCCGGCGCGGTTGACGCGAAACACGTAATTCGGCACTTGTCACTTTCTATTTCATATCACTCGCGAATCGGTATTAGTGAGGGTCAACCCCACGACGATCAGGGGGACGCGCTCACTCGTCATACTCCGGTGAATTTTACTCCACCACCATTCTTGCCCGTCGTTCTCAGACTCCTTTTCACTCGACACTCTCCAGTACTACTCTGCACTCGACAATCGTCTCACTGCCTCCTGCAGCACTCGACAATCGTCTCCTGTCTACCATCGACCTGGGCGTCGGATACTAGCATCTATGTTCTTGGGATCACGGATCCCTTACAAGCTGATGGATAACAGCAGTCATTTGTCTTTTCCTTTCAGGCTTTGATAAAGCCTGAAGGCTAAGGACGACTGATTGCTGTTCTCCGTCTTTTTGAAATATTATAAGTGGGTCGCCTAAACATGGAAAAGTTGCTGAGAAATGTGAATGAACTTGAAATTTAAGTCACGACTGAGATTAAGAGATATACATTTACTGTAATGACTGAAAAAGAATCACAATAAAAAGTAATAGAAAACTGTTATCCAAAACTCAGAACAAATTATAAAATGAGGCTGATACTTTGGAGAAGACTATATGGAGAAATGACAACAAGATCTGCTCATCTGGGTAACTAGCGAAATCAAATTTAACGATGCAACAAAATACATCGAATTATAACAGAATTAAGCAATACAAGTTGCTTGGCAAAGTAAGCAAATAGCAAGCTACTCAAACTACGAACTGCAGTACCACAGTTGGGACGCATACATCTCCGCCATCTCAACAAATTGTGTACCCATCTGCACCAAACGGCCCTCTTTTTGGGCAGAGGTCGAATGATCACAAATAGATCGCCCTTCACAATTCTCTGCTTTCAAAAAAGCTCATTTCTGTTGCCAATGTGACTGACAAGAATATCGCTTATTTGATGAAGAAATGGGAGAGTGCTGCAGAAACGTCTGACTCTTCGCGTAGAAAACACATCTTAACAAATAAGCAGTGTCCCATCGGTGGTCGGCTTCTTCACACCAAGTAAGGTGACAGGTCGACACACATTTTGGAGCGAAAGCAGCTCCCCCTGTTAGTTGTGCAACGTCTCAATGTCTCGTCCTTGGATATCTGAACAGAATGGACAAAAATGTCGTACTCAATGGGAGCGGCAGGGCTAGCAGAGGTGTCAACTATGCAGACAAAATCACAAAGCAGGCTGCAACCTTACTTCCGCGAAAACTGCCCAGCTCCCAGGGCGATTCACTAAACACCCTCCTTGCGCGATGGCCCCTTTCCTCGCGGTAATGGTAGGGCTGTGTCTTAGGTGAACATGCTGAGAATAAGGGATTTTAATCGATATGTTTATGTCGTGGCGTCACGTTTCTAATGCGTGATGATGAGAGAAGAGATGGTATGGAACCCGGTGTCGGCACATAGCGTACTCCTCGAAAGGCACCAAGGATATCTCCGGGCTTAACATCCTCATGCGATGATCGGATCAGCATCAAGAGTCACATACCGTTACTTGCTGAGACACTGCGGAGAGGTCTGGGATGCAATCCAGGACATTGACGCCAAGACTGGTGATCTGGAACTTCGGGCCACCACTTCTGCATCCTCTTCTGGCCGACTTTTTATTTTTTTTATTTCAAGATTTCTCCCGTGTTCGGGTTTTTGTCTTCATTGCCCAACTTCCATTTCTACTCTCCAGATAATTACCATTTTTTGAATCCAGCCCTGCAATACAGATGAAAACTATATCTCTCGGTTTAGTGGCAGTTAGTCTGATTTACATAGTTGATATTTTTTGTCTCGGAAGGTACGTATTTCCCTAGTACCTGCTCAACATTTAGCGAAATTTCTGGTGAAAGATGCAAGATATCATGCATCAACATAATGACTGAAAGTGGAAGCGCTTCTCTCTCTTAGAGTCGGTACAGCAAATAATGAATGATTGGCAGGAATTTAATTAAGGGCATTGTTATTGATTTCAAATATTCTTGAAGACTAGCTCGCAATTAAGCTTCACGTTTCTGTTAAATCTCCCGATTGTTATGTAATAATTCTGATAACGAAGTTGCAGCTCTGCAGTATTTCCCTTCTAAGTAAAATTGTTGTCAGCATTTGCTTCATAATGAGGCATAATTTTTACGATACGGTGATTTTACTGATGTTGCGGTGTGTGTTACATTGTGTGAATTTACGATTAATGGCACATGATATTCTATGATGTGTGTGTGTGTGTGTGTGTGTGTGTGTGTGTGTGTGTGTGTGCATACTCGAGTGAGTGAAGTACACACACACACACACACACACACACAAAGAGAAAGAGAGAGAGAGAGAGAGAGAGAGAGAGAGAGAGAGAGAGAGGAGAGGGGGGGGGGGGGAGGATGAAAATGAAGGATGGAGGGAAATAAAGGGCGAGAGATTCGGTGTACAATTTTTAACCGTCTTTCAATTATAAAGGTGGCAGAAAACGCCTAATCAAAGTGGAAAGCAGCTCAGCATCACATATGATTGCGCTAGCAAGAGAGAATTACTTGAATGACAATGTAAAAACATCGAAAGACGTTTTGAATCACGCTAGTTCCCAGAACTCCTGAAGACAGATGTTGACTGTGGATATTGTATCACAGACATAGTCCCTTTGACTTGTTAGAGATGTCACTAAACCCGCCGAAAGATGTAAACAGTCATGCATGAGCAGAGCCTATTAGACGGAACGTGTCTGGAGGCAACCCAATCAGGCTCAACGCCTTAGACACACTGTCCAGCGAGTGCAGCAAGGTGGAGGTTTCCTGCTGTTATGGGGTGGCAATATGTGGAGCCGACGTACGCCGCTGGTGGTCATGGAAGACACTGTAAGGACTGTACGATACGTGAATGCCGTCCTCCGACCGACAGTGCAACCATATCGGCAGCATATTGGGGGAACATTCGTCTTCATGGACGATAATTCGCGCCCCCATCGTGCACATCTTGCGAATGACTTCCTTCAAGATTGCTCGACTAGAGTGGCCAGCATGTTCTCCAGACATGAACCCTATCGAACATGCCTGGGATAGACTAAAAAGGGCTGTTTATGGACGACGTGACCCACCAATCACTCTGAGGGATCCACGCTGAATCGCCGTTGAGGTGTGGGACAATCTGGACCAGCTGTGCCTTGATGAACTTGTGTATAGTATGTAACGACGAATACAGGCTTGCATCAATGCATGAGGACCTGCTACTGGGTATCAGACGTACCTGTGTGTACAACAGCCTGGACCACCATCTCTGAAGGTCTCGCTGTGTGGTCGTACAACGTGCAGTGTGTGGTTTTCATGAGCAATAAAAAGGGCAGAAATGATGTTTATGTTGATCTCCATTCCCATTTCATGTACAGGTTCCGGAGCTCTCGGTACCCAGGTGATGCATAACTGTTTCTGATGTGTATATTCTTTTGAACTGCACACAGCCATAGCTAAACATACAAATTAAGGAGGCAAAAGCCCTGCACTGGCCGTAAAAAGTTTCTGTTAAAACCGCGACCGGTTTCATGCCAATTTAGGCTCATCCTGACGTGATCTAAACAGTCATTAGAAAGGAAGTATTTTATAAATTTCCTCTTTTTACACTAGCTTAGTAAATACTGTCATGTGGAAAAGAATAGTCCTGTACATTACGTACTTACGTAAATTGTATGTACAATATTACTTTATGCTCTCTTGAAGCCTCTCCCCTTCCATCATGTCGCTGATAAATTAAAACCAGCAAGAGGCGATTGTCACATTGGTTAATTTTAATAGGAAAGAGGAGGCAATGAAACTTAGCGACATATGGACAGTAGGTCTGCAGAATCGCTAGACAGTTTTATCTTTGACAAGACGACAATCGAAAGTTAAGTTATATGTCTCACAAGGATTATCTCTGCTCCTGATGTGTCACTTTGACCATGCCGCCCTTCCTACGTATTTACGTCGCTCTCGGACGTCTGAACGGTCAGTCGGCAATACTCAGCGGAGGAGCGCCTCTGAGGATGTCCAGCGCAGTCCTGGACGAAACGTCAGGAACAGAAGAGTACCTTGGACCACGACCTCACACCCCGAAAGTTTTACCAACGGCTTTCAGAGATTATTTTAAGGGACTGAAGACATGCGACTCACACGGGGAAATATTGGGCTATACGGCGGATGTTCCAGGACCTCCCATCGAAATTTTTGAAGGAGATCGAGCGTCCTCTTCGCCAAACGCCCCGCCTCATGAAGTTGATACTATTGGAATGCGATAAAATTTTGAAGCATGCTAGCCTTCTGTGCGAAGATATTGGATAACCACTCTTTGTGCGGGTAGACACCATCATGCAACGAACTGCGGAAACAACTGTCCAGAAATGAGGAAATGGCACCACTTGGGCAACTCGGAATACCGTCACATGGTCGCACACCAGCGTTACAGCGAAGGTCTCCTTTTCAATTGGGCACACCTTATGGACGAGAGTTTACATATTAAGGGATCAGAAGCATACTTAATAGACTTTGGTCCTAGAATAAGGTATATGCTCATCTGGAATTCAGGAGGCACACATTTTTGCACTATACCCGATTGCTACACCACTGAGTTTGTAGTTTCTACACTACACAACATTGCACTATTGTAGTTTGAGTTAGAAGCGAAAGTTGTTTTCTCATTCATGTTTTTGATAGCTCCAAGATATTAAGGCGAAATTCCCCATTTTTACGTGCTGCCATGCCAAATTTATTCTTTTTTCCCTGAAGACGTCTGGGGTGAGAGAGATGGCAGTCAGTGTTTCAGGAAATTGTCCCTGGTCCTCCTCTCTGCTTCTGGAGGGATGTTGTGGTTGGGCATTCTGCCTTGGAGTGTGTCGTTGTCATGATGCATCGCTTCTTCTAGTCTCTCTCTCGCACAGGTGGGCTTGAAGTTCTTTATATGTTACTAAATTACAATAAATGACAATTAGAAGCAGAAACTAACCTCAACCCTTGGCCCTTTCCACAATCCTATTACCTGTTCTTCCCAGCGGTTTTAGCGGGCGTTTCAAATATTAGCAGTAGTTACTTCTTATTTATATATAAACGAAAAAGTTTCTTTATGTCTGCCGCTGGTAGTTCACATCGTAAGTGCTTAAAGAGCCCCGATTCGTTTTGTTATATATGTGGCAGTTTTACCATTCGCAGTCAAAGGACAAACATCAGTAATTTTGTCAGGGAAGCCTATTTTGCTTATTTTAAAGTAAAAATAGGCGACCAAGATAAATCATGAGCCCCTCACAAGGTCTTCAAGCAATGTGTGGAGGGTTTGGGAATGTGGACAAAAGGAACACGCGATAAGCTTCCGTTTGGTAAGCCAATGATTTGGCGAGAACCCAAAGACCGCTCCAGTGATTGTTACCCTTGTATAGTAAAAACGTCAGGATATAACAAAAAATATACAAAATAGATTACCCTACTTTAAAGCCAGCTATACGCCCTGTGCCGCATTCAGCTGAAATTCCAGTGCCAGTGTTTCAAGAATTACCCTCTTTGGAAACACAAGCAGATGCGTCGGGCGAAGATCGAAGTGACCGCATCGACGTCGATTTTGAAGGTGACGGTGATTCTGTTCGTAAAGGATTAAATCAGCATGAGTTAAATGACTTGGTACGGTATTTGGTACTATCCAAAAAAGCATCACAACCTCTAGCATCAAGACTGCACGAAAAAAACTTGGTAGAAAAAGGAGCTAAAATCACCTTCCGATCGAGAGAAAGTGCATTTCTGCAGTTCTTTCGGAGTGCTGATGGATTTGTGTATTGCCACAACATACCTGGTTTACTGAAGGAATTGGGAATTTCAGACTATCCCGCAACCGAATGGCGATTGTGTATATATAGCTCAAAACGTAGCTTGAAGTGTGTTCCCTTCCACAATGGAAATTTATACGGTTCAGTCCCAATAGGCCATTCAGTTTTCTTGCATGAAAAATACGAAGGCATAAAGAAGGACAATGACGTGTTGCAATATAACTTGTACCAATGGATCATCTGTGTTGACCTTAAAATGGTTTCTTTCCTTCTTGGCCAGCAACGCGGACATACCAAGTATCAGTGTTTTCTGTGTATGTGTGTATGTGGGCTCGTGAGACTCATTAGGTGCATTCAATGTGGCCGCCAAGATCTGACCCGAAACCTAGTGATCCAAACATCGTAAATCATCCACTTGTCGACAGAAAAAACATTATATTTCCACCTTTGCATATAAAACTAGGTCTCATGAAGCAATTTGTTACAGCTCTGTCAACTGAAGAGGACTGTTTTAAGTATATCATTTCGGCATTTCCTAGCTTGTCATGTGAGAAGATGAAGGCTGGTGTCTTTGATGGGCCACAGTCCTCTGTTAGAATATTGCTGCGCGGTATGGGATCCTTACCAGGTGGGATTGACGGACGACATCGAAAGGGTGCAGAAAAGGGCAGCTCGTTTTGTATTATCACGTAATAGGGGAGAGAGTATGGCAGATATGATACGCGAATTGGGATGGAAGTAATTACAGCAAAGACGTTTTTCGTCGCGGCGAGATCTTTTTACGAAGTTTCAGTCACCAACTTTCTCTTCCCAATGAGAAAATATTTTGTTGAGCCTAACCTACATAGGTAGGAATGATCATCAAAATAAAATACGAAAAATCAGAGCTCGAACAGAAAGGTTTAGGCGTTCGTTTCTACCGCGCGCTGTTAGGGAGTGGAATAGTAGAGAGATAGTATGATTGTGGTTCGATGAACCCTCTGCCAAGCACTTAAATGTGAATTGCAGAGAAGTGATGTAGATTCGGCTACTTATTAAAGATGAACGTTTCATAGAAACAGTGACCGAACTTGAAAAGAAGGCTTGGTTGGCATTCAAAAGTATTGTCAAGGACTTTCTAGGAAGTACAAGAGCCCAGAATTACGTAGAAATTGTTCAACAACTATTAGGGAGCTTCAAAAAGCTTGTCTGTAACATGAGTATCAAACTGCATTTCTTACATAGCCCTCTTGCTAACTTTCCATGAAATATTGGTGCTGTTGGTGATGAACAGGGTAAGCGATTCCATCATGATTTAAAAATCGAGGTAGATGGGATGTCGGTATGATGGAGGACTACTGTTGGACCATCAAGCGAGAATGTCCCCAGATGGAACATTTTAGGGAAAATTACTAGCGTAAATTTGTACCCTAATACCTTTGTTTTATTATTTGTTTAAACACAATGTAACTTGGAATGTTATAATAACCTCTGAATGAATAAAATATTCTAATATTCTACTACGTTTGGTTAGTACCCACTTTCTTTTCCATTGTATTCCCAGTTTTAATGACTTTTAGGGTAAAGAGAGAGTATCCTATAGATAAAAAGCTTGACGTGATAGAGAAAAACTACTAACAGTTTTGAATTCAGAGACCAAAATTTAGTTAAGAACAAGTCACAGATCTAGGACAACAAAATGGCTGTACCCCAGTTTATTAACGTGGATCGACGACAGTGTGCTTTTAGTCCTTATTGTTCTCGGCGTCTCATTTGTATTCTACATAAGTGATCATGCTGGTAGGTTACTACCTGAATTCATTCATTTTCACAAACGGCAGTTTGTCTAGAGCTGGTTGTTTAATGTGCTGGAATCGGCTTTCGAGTGCAGTGTCAACGTGAACTCTGTTAAATCTGTTTTAAGTGCTAACAAAACAGAAAATTACCAAAGTCTAACATTCTGCGTGGTGTCTGTTTGTTCTATATCATGTCTCCCTACCACTTTCGCGCAATGACGCTCAGAGCGTGTTTTTTAAGGAATTGACTAGTTTGAACCTGGGACCTGTTGCTGGTATGGAGACGCCAGACCACTCATGACATGTAGAATTCAGAAGAGTTCAGTGAGACTAGCGATGATGTAACCAAATACTGAATGATTTTAACGTCAGCTCCACTGCACTCCCTGTAAAAGAATCTTAATACTAACTACATTTAGTGGAAGGGGTTCAAGGCATTCCTATTTTTAGTTAGCTGGTAAAATAACGTCGAAAAAGCAGTTAAGTTTACCATTGGAAATTTTATTCTACTCACAAAACATTGTTTATAAATTGCACTATTGATAAAAGGAAGTGTTTTAATACAGGATGGTAAAAACCAACTGCGTTCAACAAAAATGTGAACGAATATTCCCTGAATGGGTTTCCAAGTCCCACAATGGATCGAAGGATGACCTATGCCATATCACATCTATAATCTAGGTTTAAATTAAGTTTCACAAAAGAGAAAGCTATCAAAATTGTCTACAGTGACCCTCAATTATCTTTAATTACTTATCTAACTTGTCATAAATTAAAGTTCTCAATAACTATATAACAGAAAAATCATCGTGTTTCAGATTTTTACTTCAAGTGCAAATGTGAACACCATGAGCTTTAATTGACGATCGACACTAGTATTACGCAAAAAGGGGGTGTAACAGATGAGACTTCTGCAGTTCTGAGTGAAGCTTTATGCGGTGTTATGCGGCACTACGTGCGTTCATTACCTTGTCGGTGTTCGTCAGGGGGCGGCAGGCAGCACAACTCCTCTCACCTCGTCGTCTCTGAAGCAACTCTCTCCTAACTTCTCCTTACTACAATTTCTGAAGTTGGTTAAAAAAAACAATCTGGCTGTGTTTTCATCTGACCAATCAGGGTCTCAATGTTAACCTTAAGCTCCGCCTACAAAAATTCTGTCTATCCAATGAGAAACGTTATACTTTCCGTGGTGCGGCAATGTTTTTAAAGTTTGCAACGTAACAGAGACGCGAAAAAGTCCCACGCTAAAACTTGTGGGTGGTGTGGCCCTTTTGTGTTATCGTAAGATCTATACTGTTTTTCTGGAGGGCTCTAGCTTTTAACATGGGCTGGGGGGGTGGTCCTTGACGTAACGGAGACGCGAAAAAGTCTCTCGCTAAAACGTGCGGGTTGTGTGACCCTAGTGGCTACCTGGCGACGTGGGTGTCCAGTCCGTCCCTTATCATAGGGCCTTCTAGCTTAACACGGTTCTTCTCTCGGCTTCTGTTCTCGTTTCTCCCCTCGGAACTGCGTCGGTCTCACGGTGAGAAGGTATGACACGCATTTAGGCATTCTTGTGTTAGTCTGTGGTATTCCATTTGCTCACTCGTTACTCGTATTACTTTGGTTAATTTAATGTCACGATTTTTTCGGAGCTATGTAACACACTAATGGATTTGCTTATCATGTCAGGGTTTTCATGGAAGGTGTTGGATTTGTCTGATACCTTACAAAAGGAACTAAGGCCTCCCAGACCAGATCTGTTGACTCCGAAATCTGTTCCAGATGTTAATGCGTGGACTATACATATGTTAAGTGAGCCGTGCGTCCATTGAGATAGTAGACCTGTCTGGCGCCGCTGTCTCAGGTCTAGTATCGACTATCACTGTTGCGGTCCCATTGCCAATATCTATGAGCAAGAGTTGGTAACTGTGGGATGTGTCCTTAGAAGGTCTTTGCTTGCCGATATACATACGGGTTCGGTGGCCCGAGTGAGGAGGCACCAAGTTTGGGGATTGGCGGTAGCGTCGCGACAAGAGGTGGTAACGAGGCCCGAGCGGCCAAAGCCACGAGGATCTACGGAGAGCGTAGATACCGGAGTACTTCACCGGGGTCAGCGTCGAGTGCAAGGAGCAGTCCGACATTTCGTCGCTTGGTTGGCAACATTCGTGTCGGACGACCGGTAGTGGCCTGGCTGCCCCCTTCTACCTGACTTTCATCGGCACCACTCACTACATCTACATCTACATTCATACTCCGCAAGCCAACCAACGGTGTGTGGCGGTTGGGCACTTTACGTGCCACTGTCATTACCTCCCTTTTCTGTTCCAGTCGCGTATGGATCGCGGGAAGAGCGACTGTCTGAAAGCCTCCGTGCGCTCTCGAATCTCTCTAATTTTACATTCGTGATCTCTTCGGGAGGTATAAGTAGGGGGAAGCAGTATATTCGATACCTCATCCAGAAACGCACCCTCTCGAAACCTGGCGAGCAAGCTACACAGCGATGCAGAGCGCCTCTCTTGCAGAGTTTGCCACTTGAGTTTGCTAAACATCTCCGTAACGCTATCACGGTTACCAAATAACCCTGTGACGAAACGCGCCGCTCTTCTTTGGATCTTCTCTATTTCCTCCGTCAACTCGATCTGGTACGGATCCCACACTGATGAGCAATACTCAAGTATAGGTTGAACGAGTGTTTTGTAAGCCACCTCCTTTGGTGATGGACTACATTTTCTAAGGACTCTCCCAATGAATCTCAACCTGGTACCCGCCTTACCAACAATTAATTTTATATGATCATTCCATTTCAAATCGTTCCACACGCATACTTCCAGATATTTAACAGAAGTAACTGCTACCAGTGTTTGTTCCGCTATCATATAATCATACAATAAAGGATCCTTCTTTCTATGTATTCGCAATACATTACATTTGTCTGTGTTAAGGGTCAGTTGCCACTCCCTACACCAAGTGTCTAACCATTGCGACGCACCGTGGATCCATGGCAGTGCTTGCTGGTGAAGGGTTCTGTAATCCTCGTGGTGATCTGTTTCATTGTATATCTGCGCGCCTTATTATTTTCTGGTTAGTACCCGAACCCTAATGTTCTAATTAATCAGCTTTTGGCCGTAAATACAGCCGGAACAATTATACTAAGGCACAGGCTGCTGTTAAACAAAATAGGGACCTTGTGGTTAGATTTGGCTGTTAACAGGTTCAGCTTTGATTGTAATTGCGTTTCTCAGTCATTAGATTTAATCTGATCAACCTGCTCTACTAAGCTTGAAACGCCCCCTTTGAACAATTATACATGACTGTGCTTAAACTGACACACAATAATTTTAGCGCAACGCAATCTGACTTTCAAAAATTCCTACAAAGAATGGCCCTGACTAACATTAACCTATACGTTTCACAAATCACTTACCTCACAAAAATCTTGGTTACTCTAACTACTGCAATTCAGCGAGCGCCACTACTGTTAACTAAATAAAAAATTCAAACTACTGAAGGCACTAACTATTGATAGGCATAGTTAGCAAATGAAAGATTTTGATAGAGAACAAACAATGTATTTACGTCAATAGTGTTCAAAAGTCATGATGTATATAGCGGTTCATGACATCCAGTCTTACAAATTTCAAAACTCCGCCATCTCTCTCCCCACATCCACCACTGCTGGCGGCTCACCTCCAACTGCGCAACGCTACGAGCTGTTAACATCCAGCCGTCCAACACTACAATGGCGGTTATTACAACAATGCCAACCAGCCACAGACTGCACACAGCACAGCCAGTGATTTTTCATACAGAGCGCTATGTGGGGTTACCAATAAAAAAAAACCTAAACAGCATACTTACAAGCTGTTTGTTTAGGTGTTTGAAAAAGCGGGTCATTATTGATGTATTTTAGCTGGATCTTGCGGTTCCGTCGAGTGAGTTCTCTTGTAATTAGTGTTCACAAGTGATGTTTTAACACGTTCCTTCAGAGCGCTCTCAGTAACTGGCAATCAGTTTAACCTTGAAAATATTAACAACCAACTGTCACCAGGGCTTTAGTCAACTGTCAGAAGTGACGGGTTGGGATCCAGTCGCACCTTGGTTGCCGACTGAAATGAAGAGGTTGGCTGCTTTGAAGTAAGCCTTATCATTGTGATATTGTTTGCTAATATATTTAACCTTGAAGCACAAGTGTGCATCATAACCCCGAACCTTTCGACATACAGGTTTCAAATTAAAAGTTAAGTTATTTATTTTGAGTAACTGAATCACTCTTCTCATCAATGGTGCTTATATAGTCTTCAAGTGTTGCAGAAGGGCATTTGATAAGACAGACAGGGTCCGTCGCGGTAGTAAACACCGCTGTTTCACCCGATAAAGGGCGGGCTCTAGGTCCGGCCGTCTTGTAATCAGTTCAGAACTATGACTGTCGCCCGAACAACAGGGAACTAACACGCATCGAGATTAAAAAATAGTGCATTGATAATGGCTCAGCACAAGTAGGAATCCGGATTTGCGTAATAAAAACTGTAGAAAAGGACGACTGATTGCTTCCTAATGGAAGGTAACCTGATGTTTTAAAATTGTGGTTCATCGTCTGCATTGTGCGGGCCGGAATGAAATGATCACACTTTGGCATCTACTTTTGGCCGTCACGTTGTGTGACTGATACCTGTTAACATTCAGAATTCTGTACTGTTGTGTCAACCACGTTTGAACTGCGGCTACAAGTGCTATTTGGTTAAACCAGTGTTCAATTGTACACCTCTCGTGGCGCCCATATATCTCTGTATTTAATTATAAGCTTCTGGGGATCGTTTAAACTGTGCTGTTATTGTATGCCAAATGTTAATTGGACTTTCTCATGTAGTTTTACTTCTAGATCGAGACTAGATTGTTCTCCTAATTACTTTTTGCTTATCGGTGAGCAAATTGTATCTGCATTAAACTGTTGTATATTAGGAAATGTCTCAGGTGTTACGCACTATTATTATCTATTCAATGAAATGTTGGGAGAGGGGGGAGTAGGGGCATTATAGCGCAAAATAGGGGATCTGCCTATCATTTGGATTCTACTTGGTAGTATTATTTCATGGAAACCGTTTCGATATTATTCTGTGTCATCACTGTAATACTAATCATTTAAAGGAGGATAGCTCGTTTACCTTTCTAAATTGTTTGGTTAATTAACAGTGCGAGTTGCCCAGTGTATTATTATTTGCTATATGCCTTTTAAGATACATTTTGTATATGTGCTCTAGAAGTGTCCGGGGCTTGCATCACCCGACCAGTGTATGCTTCTTCGCGTCCAGACTAATGGACGACGCAGCAGTTTGAGTCCCATCTCTCGATGTGTCACTGGGGTGTTCTGCTGAAGCAGCTGGTGTTTGTTATTACAGTGTTGAAACTGTTAACTTGGTTGTCAATATACAACACTACTTGGAGGTGTAACATACTGTCTTAATGCTACGAATGATGCTCAATTTCCCATAGCCCGGTCTATCCACTTCCCTAAACAAGCAGTGGCGGCTGGCCATGTACCACGAATGTCGTTCTGAAGGTATTTGTCTGGAGTCTAGCCTTGTATAGAAAGAAACGTGGGCAGTAAACCGTACATTCAAGAAGAAAACAGAAGCTTTTGAAACGTGGTGCTCTCAAGAATGATGAATGTTATGTGGGGATATCTACTAACTAATGAGGGAGTACTGAATCGACTTATGATTGCGCATTTCTCACAACTGGAGCAATGATCACCTGCGATTTAAAACATCTGTTTAACATTTCTGCATCACTGTATAACTTTGAGTTTATTTGGTTGTCGCGCTGTTCATGGGAAGCTACGCAGTTTCCATGGCGCGACGTCGGTTTCTGTGCTGTCCTGTAGTGAAGGTGGATCCCCACCTCTACGAAACAGTCCCGATTTTTTCCGTACCACTTCCTAGTACATTTCTTATGGGGTTACAGAAAAGAATCGCTCCAGTACTCCGGCGTGCGACCTAGCATTGCCGTTAACAGAATTTCTGATATCCCGATGATGGCCATATCCTGAGCGCGTCAACCATCTTTTTCTTGTGTCTAGGTCGGGAGTCAGTGACGGGTGGGCGTTGCTACTAACGGTTTTGGCATGATTATTTTAAGGGGTGATCCCATGTCCTTCCTGTTGCCATCCCCCCTCCCCTCCCCAGCATATCCGAACACTGAGCATGCACTGTTATGCGTTTGAAATTGAGCAAAAGTTTTCTCAATGTTCGCCATGCTTGGATTCAGGCGTTACTTGGGTACCAGCCTAGTATTCACATAATTGGATGTGGGAAACCACCTACAAACTACATCCAGACTGGTCGGCACACCGAACGTTGTTGTTAGTCCGCGGGCGGATTCTATTGGGGCTAGTGCAGGTCTCCGTCCCGTATGCGGCACTTCCAACACGCGGCTATCCCGACGGGTTGGCCAAAACGCCTCAATAAAGTTCGTATAAAAAGTGATTTTATCTTCGAAACAATTTCTTTATTTCCGTGTATGATCAAAACTTGCTAGGTCCTCAGACTACCGGTTTCAAAAACGTGTTCTAATACACTGAAATGCCAAAGAAACTGGTATAGGCATACATATTCGAATACTGAGATATATATAAAAGGCAGCATACGGTGCTGCAATCGGCAGCACCTATGTGACACAACAAGTGTCTGGCGCAGTTGTTAGATCGGCTACTGCTGCTACAATGCTAGGTTGACAAGATTTCAGTGAGTTTGAACGTGGGTTTATAGACGGTGCACAAGCGATGGGACACCGCATCTCCGAGACAGCGATGAAGTGGGGATTTTCCCGTACCACCATTTCACGAGTGTACATGAGTATCAGGAATACTGCGAAACATCAAATCTCCGACATCGCTGTGGCCCGCGAAAGAACGGAAGTAACGACGACTGAAGAGAATCGTTCAACGTGACAGGAGTGCAAACCTTCCGCAAACTACTGCAGATTTCAATGCTGGGCCATCAACAAGTGTCAGCGTGTGAACCATTCAACGAAACATCATCGATATGGCCTTTCGTTGCCGAAGGTCCACTCTTGTACCCTCGTGACTGCACGACACAAAGCTTTACTCCTAGCCTCGGCCCGTCAACACTATTGATGACTGGAAACATGTTGCCTGGTCGGACGTGTCTCGTTTCAATTGCCCCTTGACTGTTGTGCATACTGTATATTACCCGTCCCTCGCTATAGCTTATCCCTATTTTTTCGGGATTTCGAACATCTTACACCATTTTACGTTGTCGAACACTTTTTCCAGGTCGATAAAGCCTATGAACGATCTCGATTTCTCTTCAGTCTTGCTTCCATTACCAAGCAGTGTCAGAACGGCCTCTCTGCTGCCTTTACCTTACTCTAATATATCCCATATTTCATTAATTTGTGACAATGTCTAATGATTTTCTTGTTTATCTCTTGACTATAGCACTATGGCTACATTATATTAGAGCATGTTTTTAAAACAAATCTGAAGATGATCATTGCTGACAGAAAACGGTAGTCTGAGGACATAAGAACATTGTGATCATAGATGGAAATAAAGAAATTTACTCCACACTTTTGGATCACTGTTCTATTCGCAACCCTTGTCGCAGCTTGTGAAATCTTCTTTTATAGAGATGTGAAGCAGAGTAGCGTGGAGAGATGCATCAAGCCAGTCTTCGATAGTTTTCAAGCTAGTTTTGCGGTATTCTCCAAAGATTGCAGTGCCACATTATTGCTAGCAACACATATCGATACCGCAGGCGTAATCTATGTCTCGCTGCAATCCACACAGACCAATAGGAGGCGCTCCTCAAGATATACCCTCTCTGTCTCTCTCAGCACTGCGACACCACCGCACGAAGGTGGCTATAGAGCCGAGCATGGACTCGCTCTGCCCCAGTTTGTGACCTCTGATATTAGTAGTCAACATCATCTAGCTAGGACATCAGTGCTACTAGAGTCTGAGCTGAAACTGTACTTTTGCAAATAGTGAACTTGAGCTTCAAGAGAAGTGGTCGTAATCGTTTGCATGAAATTCGACACATTCTTGTGGCAATGGATTGTATAAACTTAGGCAAATCTTTTGAGGGGGTAGGGCGTCAAACGGGCCAACTTGGAGCAGGAGAGGCACCACACGACATTTTAATTTCCACTGTCTATACTATTGCAAGTAAATTCATAAAACTTTGTCAGGATGACCAGGAATGATTCGGAATTCACACTCGTAGCAGCGGAAGTTCAAAAACAAATCAAAATAATTTTTTTTACATGTGAAATTTCATCCTTTTTGCAATTAGATTTGGCAGCATTTATTGCTATAGGTACACTTTTCTCCATAAGTAAGAGAGACTGTTCGATGAAGTTTGTACAGCATACAAACCATACTTACAGGTGTCTGAAACTCTAGAATCTATTTAATTTATGAAAAAATGAATGAGCTTTTACGTTTCAAACTTTACGTTTAGAAAAAAATCAAATTTTGTAGTTAATTATATCAATTTTTACCACAGTTTTTAATAGATTTGGAAAATTCTAGTGTTTTATACACCTGTAAGTATGGTTTGTATGCTGTGCAAAATTCATCAAAGAATCTCTCTTACTTGTGAAGAGAAATGTACCTATAACAACAAATGCAGCCAACAGTAAGTGAAAAAAATGATGAATTTTCATATCACTGCTATGAGTGTGAATCCTGAATCCTTCCTGGTCATGCTGACAAAGTTTTATGAATTTATTTGTAAAAGTATAGACAGTAGAAAATAAAATGTTCTGTGGAGCCTCTCACGCTCCAAGTCGGCCTGTTTGACGTCCTACCCCCTTAACAATCTTTTAATGAAGTTACTTTTAATGAAGTTCACGTGTTGTAGTTTCGATCAGACATCTTCCAAAGCAATAGAAGAACCCACCACTATGACCGACCTGTTGTCATTTCATCGGGTCGTAACAACTTTTTTCTCCAAAAGTTAGCTGGGAAGTTTGGAAATGGATGTACATAGTGAAGAGCCAAAGAAAACTGGTATACAGCACGTAGGACCATCGAGATCATGTTTTAGTGGCGCAACATACGTGGCTTGGACTTGACTACTGTCTGAAGTAGCGCTGGAGGGAACTGACACCATCAATCCTGCAGGCTGTCCATAAATCCGTAAAGAGTATGAGAAGGGTGGAGGCGTATTTTGAACAGCACGTTGCAAGGCATCCCGAGATGTGCTCGATAATGTTCATGTTGCGGAGTTTGGTGCCAACTGAAGTATTTAAACTCAATAAGAGTGTTTCTGGAACCATTCTGTAGCAATTCTGGACGTGTGGGGTGTAGCATTGTCCTGCTGGAATTGCCCTAGTCCGTCGGAATGCACAATGGATGTGAATGGATACAGCTGATCACACAGGATGCTTAGGTACGTGTCACCTGTCAGACATAGCTAGACTAGCTAGCCAGTTTGAACAGTCCCCTACTGACATACAGGGTCCATGGATTCAAGAGGTTGTCTCCATACCCATACACGTCCATCCGCTCGATACAACTTGTCACGAGACTCGTCGAATCAGGCAACATGTTTCCAGTCATCAACATTCCAATGTCGATATCGACGGGCTCAGGCGCGGCATAAAACTGTGTCGTGGAGTCATCAAGGGTACACGAATGGTGGCTAGGCTCCGAAATTCCATATCGAAGATGCTTCGTTGAATGGTTCACACGCTGACACTTGTTAATACCGCAGCACTGAAACGTGTAGACATTTGCGCAAGGGTTACACTTCTGAACGATTCTCTTCAGTCGTCGATTGTCCCATTCTTGCAAGATCTTTTTCCGGCCGCAGCGATGTCGGAGATTTGATGTTTTATTGGATTTCTGATATTCACGGTACACTCGTGAAATAGTGGTACAGGGAAGTCCCCACTTCGTCCCTACCTCGGAGATGCTGTGTCCCATCGCTCGTGCGCCGGCTAAAACGCCACGTTCAAACTCACTTAAGTCTTGATAGTCCACCATTGTAGCAGCAGTAACCGATCTAACAAATGCGCCACACACTTGTTGTCTTTTGGGCAACGGCCTTGACGCAGTGGATACACCGGTTCCCGTCAGATCACCGAAGTTAACCGCTGTCGGACGTGGCCGGCACTTGGATGGGTGGCCATTCAGGGCGCCATGCGCTGTTGCCATTTTCGGGGTGCACTCAGCCAGCCTTGTGATGCCAACTGAGGAGCTACTCGACCGAACAGTAGCGGCTCCATCATAACGACTGGGAGTGCTGTGTGCTGAACACACGCCCCTCCTCTCCGCATACTCATCTGAGGATGACATGGCGGTCGGATGGCCCCGATGGGCCACTTGTGGCCTGAAGACGGAGTGCTTGTTGTGTTATATAGGCGTTGTTGACCGCAGCGCCGTATTCTGCCTGTTTGCATGTCTCTGTATTTCAGTACGAATGGGTATACCGGTTTCTCTGGTGCTTCAGTGTATAAGAATACAAACGGTGTTGCCAAAATGATTTTTCTGTGTTGTTATGACAACCTGATCTCCCCCCCCCCTCACCCCCCCCCCCCCCCCCCCCCGCCCAAACCCTCTTTGATCCGCGTCTGCCACGTGTCACACTGCGAGCCAGGCTTCAACACCGCCCTTGACCCCGCCCCCTTTTCCACCGCTCCGTGCTGTCAATCAGGGTTATTTTAATCTAGCTACGGCTTTTGAGACGCAGCTCCTGCGATTCAAAGCCGTCGGTGCCGGGTGAATGGGGCCACTGTGCGCTCGCCGGTCCCCTTTAATTACAAAGAAGGCAGCCGGGCCGCCTCTGCTCGGCGCGGCGCGGCGCTGCGCGACACGGCGCCGCTCTTG